>NW_015374020.1:2595980-2687732 GCF_001272555.1 Dufourea novaeangliae | reverse complement strand
AAATAAATTGATGGTTGTCGAATGCCTGCAACAAACAAATGGGTTAGTAACAAGAGAAAGGACGAGTACGAGACGCGCGACCACCCTTCGCGACGGTTCACGAGAAAGTGAGGAAGCTAACGCCGTTATGTATTGGGCGTACGCAGGTTTGTTCCTGTTGAATTGTTTTTGCCGGCTTGAACAACCTTCCTTGACGACCGCAACGTCACTAGCGCGTTGGACCGACGGAGAGCACCGATACCGCGGCACTCTCTACCGTACTATCTCGCTCGCCCACCTCCCCCCATAGACCACCGAAATTCGTCGGCTCGCGTCACACCGACGGAGAGCACCGATACCGCGGCTCGCTCTACCGCTCTCGCTCTCTCCCGTTTACTCGCTCCGACCATGTTCGGCATCGTTCGGTACACGTCGACACCGACGGAGAGCACCGATACCGCGGCTCGCTCTTCCCCAAATAAATATCATTTTTAAATAATTCGTTTAAACGACATGTTCTTTTTAAAGTTTTAGCTCTCCAGTATAAATTCCTAAGACCGTTATTTATTATTCATTACATATCGTTAAATACGCTTTTTCACATCACAAAATAATTGCAAATATGAAACTTCTTTACCTCTTCTTGAACATTCTAATTTCATAGCCCTAAACTGAGTACCTGAAAGTATTTCATTGAATTTGTATAAAAGATTTTACTTTAAGATAATACTTCATTTGTACTAATAATACTCAGAATTCATACTTTATCGGTAACGTCGGGTATTGACATTAAAATGGTAAGGGGGCTTCCGACGCCCTCGAAGCATGGAACAGAAAATTACATTGCATGTTAGGTCTATTCTTATATCTCGTCTGTGTCTTAATCTTCGAATATTTTACAGCCATGTGTAAACAATAAAAAAACAATGGTATCTATACTTCAATATTTAATTTGCAATTTCAGCACTACAGAAATAACCATTGATAGATTTCTACGGCACGCGTTATTATATTGATTAGCGTGGTATCTCAATCTCTTCAACAGTTTAAACATTACTTACACACGATAAACTTCTCCGATTATCCAGCAATATAGCGTACTTATTCAGTATACATATAAAAACAACAATTACATAAAATTCTAAAAATTTAAGATAAAAAAAATATACCATCTAAAGACCATTCACAGGTATCCAGGTTTTCTTCGGTTCGTTCTGTTTTACCGACAGTGCTGCGCGTGGACGGTCAAGTTTAGTGACGATAATCCACCTTGTAAACGTCTTAAGAATAAACAAAATAGAAATTCCGTTATTCTCCCACCCATATGGTCGGTCGCAGAATTTCCCGGAGAATTTCTACCTGCATATACCCGTGAAAGGTAGAATGAAAACAGTCGACCGCTGATTTGACTAGCGCGGTACTCCACCATTACTGTCAGTCAAGGAGTTTTTGTGGCTAGACGAGGACGAGAGGGCAGTACAGTTTTGGTGCGGCTCTGTGGCACCTGTGCGGTTCGAGCATTTCTGTTGGCGTGCATTTTTCCTGGCCGTCGTGATTGTCGTCCGGGAGTACCTGTAAACAATCGTTAGACGCGTTCCATCGTCGATTTTCCTGGATCGCATCGACGCGAGAGGCCGCACGGATGTGTCCTTAGTGTTACACGTGTTCTTTACGTACGCGCAGTGGGAAAGAGAGGCACGCCGAGGACGAAGAAGAGGAGGACGAAGAAGTAGAAGATGAGCAAGACGTGCGCCCGCTGCGAGAAAACGGTCTACCCGATCGAGGAGCTCAAGTGCCTGGACAAGGTATGTTTCTGCGTCTTAGAACTTTTAAAAACTGTATTCTTCATTCTCCTACGAATTCCTACATATTTCTTACTGAATATAAAGTAGTGCCATACACTCGGAACGTATTTTATAGTGTGATTCGAAGTTTGACTTTATGATATTTAATCTGCATCTAGAGGTTATCTTCGTTCAGGTCTGTTCTTGGAAGTCTGTAGATTTTATGCTATTATGGTGTAAACCGCAAAGAAACAATATTTTCCACGGAGATTGATCTTGTTTTTACCATATAAAATATTATTTTTACCGTAATAGTCTACGTAATTGATTTCAGGAAAAATAGTGTTTTATTCTGGTTATTGAAAAATGGTCCATGAAAGTGGGAGTTTACACAGTTTAGTTCAATTAAAAGACTCGTAACATTTAAATGTATCTTTTTTCCGTGCACACCAGAGTAAAATCTATAATCAGAAACTTAAATACTCACTTAGTGAGTATAGATACTAATTTATATGAAAATCTACAAAACATAGTAGTCTCAAAGTTTGTTTTCTACTTGTCAATGAAAATGCTACCTTCAGTCTCAATTAGTTGATCCAAACTTTTGAAGCATATTCACGTTTGACATTCGTCCGACTTGAACTTTGTACTTTGAAAATTAAATCGTAATCTTCGTCGCGAGATAAGACTTTTCCATTGTCTGGATTCGTTGACAAAACCTTATTCGGAGCAAAATGGTTCGGCGTTCGGACGCGGATGCGTCGGTTCAATGAGATCCTTTCACCCGTCAGTTGCCTTGTGCCTCGGAAACGTCCTTTTCTTGGTATCCTTTGAGAACGGTCCCGGTGCCAGCGGATCGCGTGGAACGGCTCTAGGAGCCTTTTTGCAGCAGATCGTAATGTACCGTTCTCGTTCAGTTCCGCTTACTGAAGCGTCCTATTCCAGTCTGCGTAATTATCTGTCCCTTGGCTAATTCTTTTGTGAGAGCGGGCCATCGAAACGAGCGCTCTTCACATAAAATTTATCACAAAATTTAAGAAATGATTATTATAAAAAAAAGTGCAACATTACTTATTGGTACTTGCTTGTTACTACAGGAAAATCGCCTTAATTTTTTCTGAAACCAATTCAGAAGTTTTCGAAAAATGATATATTTTACTATTTATGTGAACAAACGATTAAATTTTGATAACGGACGTAGAAATACTTTTTGTGGGAGATTTTAGTATCGGTCAGAAGTGACCTGGCTCCGCTTTCCGCTGGTCCATCTTCAAAGGCTTAAATATTTCGAAGCACCTTAGAACCTTCATTATGTAGACCTCTTCTCCGAACACTTTCATAATCTGAACAGAATTATTGTCTTCTATCGGTTCTATTATTTTGCCCATAATCATTTAATATGATATTGGTACCGACAAAGTTATTTAAGAATCTCAGAAAGAGGAGATTAAAAAATCGCTTAAAGGGTTTCATACACGGCGATAATTTTCGTGCCTGGATGTTAAATACGATTGAAAGGTTGTGGGATTTAGCAATCAGCAAACACCGGAAGCATAAATTTTAAAGCAAACAGTGAGCCTCGAAGTAGGAGCTGAGAGAGGGTTCTGAGCTGCCACGAATATTGTTCTAGTAACGACACCATTTATTGAGAGCCTTTGTGCAAATGCCACTGTCCTGGTTGTAGGGTTAGCCACCGCGCGTCAATAGTAACGAACCCGACACGTGCAGTTTCCTATGGCGCATCGTAACGCTCCGCGAAACACTTCCGCCGAAGTAACCCCGTTAACGACGTCGTCCCGCCGCGAAGCGGTTGAACCGCTTTGAAAACGCGTCATCCTTATATTTGGAGAAAAAATATCCGCTAGAAGCTTAAATATTTGTACGTGACGCGCTTATCAACGGTTTATTACAGATTTGTGTACAGAAGTGGTTAAGTAGAATGACTTAGAGGAACTGTAAATGGTTCACGTATGATCTCGATGGAATATTGAGGACTTAACCTTGATCTTAAGTGAAGACTTGCGTATTATATAAATATATAGTGTCCAAATGCATAAAATGCAATGCAAGATAAACTTTAGTAAAAATGAATGAAGAGATACTTTTCATTCCATTTTTAACTGTGAATCTATTTCTTGCGAAGTTAGGGTTTGGAGATGACAATTGAATGATTGCATGGATCGTGAATTTTATGCTGAAGTTGGTATAATAAAAAGCTCTACTGAAGATTTAATCGTAGGCGGCAGTCTGTACCGGAAAACGGTCACGGGGGCCAAGCGGGAGAAGACCTCGGCTACCTAAATTTGGATGTATCGAGATACGCGATCGCCACGTTGGTTTTCTAAATTCTCCCTACGCTCTTTGTAGTCGACGCCTTCGTCTCCTGTATATTTTTGGAGCCTTCTATCCCCCCGTAGGCGCAATCTTCGGCAGGTTCTATTAAGTTGTTGATATAACGGCTTCTATCGCCATCTTGTGTATTTTTGGTACCCCTTTGCACTGAGGGATATTTTATACACCATAAAGATCGTGAACTTTTCGCCGGGGGGGAGGAGAATTGTAAAGCTGAGAGCTAGTTTGGAGAGAGACTTAGAATAACTTTGAGAGCTAAGAGGTACAGTATATCCTCGATGAGTATTCAACATCATCTCACTACTGAACATTAGATATTTCATAAACTAATGGCCATTCGCAGCTGAAACAAATATCATTGGCTTTAGAATTCCAAGTTTTATCACTGTGTTTAAACTTCATTAAAAAGTCAGCGTTATACGTGGGGAACTCTCCTTGACAGTGCTGAGGAGCCTTCGAACAATCATCGAGGATTTACTGTACCTCGTAGGTGTGTATTTTCTACCCATGTCATAGGAAATTGCAAATTTGGACTATCTGAACAATATTTGGTGATATTCTCCAAAGTTTATAGAATTTTTCTACGCACCACTGCATCCTATATCAATAAGGATGCAGTCAGATTACAGGTGCAGTTAACCTTCAAAGTTATAATCTTTTAGTCCTCTTCTGGAGGTGACCCAATTTAATCACCGAATTCAAAAGTTGTAGCATTCGATTCGTCTGCTTTCCTTAAAAAAGAAATCGCTTCACGCTCTTACAGCCAACGTCTCCTCCAAAGAATTAATGTTACTCTTTCAATTTCACCGCCGGAATTTCACTAGGATTGTAATCGTCGCGTTTTAACGTCGATTCCGATCTAACCAAATGACGCGCACGCAGGAACTAATGGAATCGGATAACCAGCGAATAATTATTTCTCGGAACGATTAAACTCCGTTGCCACACCGATTTTTCCTGTCTCCGCTCGTATCTCAGGCTTCTCGTTACTTCGTGGTTGGGCCCCGTGCTCTTGTGAATGGCGTACAGAACCTCCTTTCTCTCTCTTCGCCTCTCCCACCCGTTGTTTCTCTTTTTCTCTCTTTCTTCGGCCGTCTGTCGTTTCCGCCCATCTTCGTCGCTCCGCGGGCAACCTCGGACGAGAATGAGAACGAAAACGGAGAGAGACGTTTAACGCGCAACACAGTGAACGGGGCAAGGGGACGAATTAAAAAGCACGAGAGAGACGAATTAAAGCGAGGCAAAGTTTAACCGAGAAAAATTTTTAATTACAACATAGTCGTAGCTAAAACTCGTCGACGTTTTATCTGAAAAATTGACTGGCGCGAATTCTCGAGCGATATTGAATTTTATTTTTGTGGCTGACAACCACTTTTGAAATTCGCGAGATAGGAGGATTTTTCGGTGGATGATGGGACGCTGCGTGAGAAATTGCTGTGTGTGGTTGTATGGGCCGTTCTTTACCATACAGCAGGCCTGGATTAAGATTTTTGGGGTCCGGGGCTATCGAACCTTGGAGGTCCTTGCTTGAAATGCGTGGGGGTATGCTATCGGTAAATTTCATTTTAACAATGCTTCATTATATTTTAATAACTTTTGTCTCAATCGATCTTTCAAGTATCTATTGAAATTAACATATTTCTCTTAAAAGGTATTTTTACATTTTTTTTTTAAATTCTATTATTCTTATCCAATAAACGTATATTCCACTACATAAGCTTATTTTATAAAAATAAAGTGTCGAAAGCCGATATATTATCGGCTCTAAAGTATTAAAATGGTTAAATAGGAGTTTAGTTGCTTCATTGAGGGTTCTTGCCGGTTTCGAATAAATAAAAACGTGATTGTACTAAAAAATACTGTGTATACAGGTTCTGGATTACTTCTTATTCACTGCGAGCGTTGTTCAGTTTTTTTTTTTTTGTTTTGTTAAAACGAAGACCTGATCGAACACCGGTTCAGTATTTGTTCTATTTTCGAGCGTTCGATCGCACTATAATTGAATATAACGCATGTGGATCCGAACAGCGTCTTGTTTCAACTTAACCGACCCGCATACGCTGCCAGATGCATCCTGGTGTAGAGGCAATTAATCCACGTCCCATTATTGAAAAGGAACCGCCCCGCCGCTTTATTTTTCACTGCCCACGATATTGTTGCTGTCCCTTTTTCGTGCGCGTAGCTATCAAATTAAGGCGTGGCCTATGAAAACAAAAAATAATTCATTTGTACCCATGCTTCAGAACCCCGCAAGTGTATATCCACGTTGAAAATTTTTAATGTGATCTTCACCATCAACACGGAAGCTCAGTGTTTGATTGATCAAGAATTTCATTGATAATATTTGAATTTGATCCAAATTCCCGAGAAAAGACTAACCCATTAACAGTCGAATAAAATTACGCCTTGTGGTAAAAAAATGTATATTTCAATATATATATATATATATAATAATAGTAATTTAATATATAATATATATTTTGTTGAGTATAATAAAACTAAACTACTTCTTTCCGCGATAAAAAATATTAAAAATGCATGTTTTATGCACATGTTTTTAATAATTATGTCGTGTATGATAAATGCACCGTGCCCGAATTTCACTCGGGATAACTGTTAATAGTTTAAACAAATGGATATACATTTTTGAGAAAAATCGTCCTGAAGATAGACTTTTTTTTCCCCGTATAAAGGTCAGTTTTCGTTTAATGGTATCGTAATACGGTACGAGTTTTCAAGAATAACAGAGTTCGGTGAAATTGTAATCGAATTCCAGGCTGAGGCTGCTCATTGCGTGGGTCTCTGGCGAGTACGATTGCAACAGGTGGGAGTCATTCCCAACCTGTTGCGCCTACATCGTTTCAAAAATGTGTATACGTCGATCCAAGCCATCGCGAACATTTCCGTTCTCCCCAGAGGTGTTAACAACGCGAAATCTACTTCTAATCCACGTGGTTTTAAACGTTTCTATTAACCGAACTCCACCTCATTTTCTTCTTAATCTAACAAACCTACCAGGACGAACGATCTCCCGAACGATAAGTCGTGTAAGTCATTAATTAATCAGGCAAGAAACTGTCAATTAAGAGAGAGAGATACATTAATTCCTCGTGAGACTCGTTTGACCACCTTCTGCGATTTAAAGTAATTAAATCTCATCGAGACACGTTTCTCTTGTAATTTGAATTCAACGTTAACCCCGTTTGTTGCGCATAATTTCAACCATCCAGGGATCACAATAGCGTTTTCTTTTTATTTTCTTTTTTTTCGTTTGCGTCTACATCACAAACTCGAGGATGAAAATGAAATTTAAGCCTTGATACACATCGATCGAGTTAGTTATATTTTTATAATTGTCGCATAATTCGAGACAGGCTTTATAGCGTGTTTTTTTTAGAAGATTACGCCATCGGGGAACAAAATTGTCTGTGGTAACCGAGAATTCGTGGAGAAATATGCCTTTTACTTTCTAGGATCCCTGAATCGCGCGGTTTCAGCCATTAGAAATTTCTGTTATGCCAACGATGCGACACGGCATCCGGTTGTTTCCCACTGTCTATTGCGAAAGTGCGAATAATTATTCTGCGTACACGCAGGTAACAACTACTAGACACCTATTTGCCAGGAAAAAAAATAGTTTCCTCGTCGCGTATACAAATCGCGTCACGATAAAACCGGGATTCCACAGGAAAAATTAGCAGTCATCGTCGTAAACGTACTGAAGATCCGGTGTAAATCATCGTTTCTAAGTAGGTACTGTCAACGATACAAGAATGTTATCAGTTTCATTATTAATTACCCGTAGTCAATGTGGGTCGTCGACGATCCAAATGAAATCTCATTTTTCCCGAATTTTTCTCCTAATTTTTATTTATTTATTTTTATTAGAAAAAGTTTCAAATATTTGATTTAACAAATGATTGTGTAGTAGGAACTTTGATAAGTATCTCAGAATTTTTTCAGATTATTTAAAAATCGGAGAGAGTAAAAAAGTAAGATATTGATACGAACGAACCAGTTCGCCTATTAAGAAGAAACTTTCATCGGTCGATATCGTTTATACATCACGTAATAACAGATCGGTATGTTTGTTTTTGCATACCCTATATGGCGTTAAGATAAAGAATGTAACATTTCGCTAAAAAAAAAGTCTGTGTGACCTTAAAAATTAAAAACTTCTTAATAGCTTTCCTACATCTTAATTTATTCAGGAAATATTCACCCGTAACATTTTATATGACTAAAATTCTGTTCATCCTAAGCAATAACGATGAATAATATCATTCGCGTATCGTGGGAAATCGACATTATTTTTCCCACGAGACCAATACATATTTCGCGAAGTTCCCCAGAAGAATACGTAGAGTGATCGTAAGAATTTTATAATATTCCAGTCGTGGAAAGTCAATATTCTTTTCATTTCGCATCGAAACTGTTGTACGATGTGCGCTGTCGAAGCGAACGTCGCAGTAACAATTGCTCGCGTAATTGCGTTCGTTAAATAACCCGTGGTCTGTATAAAGACGCCAGGCGTTTCCCTGGCTGCGCTCGACGAAGAAAGTGCATCGCGGGAAATTGGATCAGCTGGTAAAAGTGCACGCGGCATTATATCGAGGGGGGAACGGGGGACGAATCGACGGGGACGTCGTCGAAAGTGAAAGCACACGACCGTATTATAGCAAATTGTCCGGATTATGCGGGGCTCGTCCGTAACAATGACAGCCAAATGATCCCCGGTGACCTTTGCAACTCGTTAAATATCAAACGTTGCCCACGATTACTGCGGCCAACACCGAACTGTCCATATTCGACGACAGAATGCATATTTCACATTATTCTGACTTGGTTGGGGACGAAAATTATTTTTTTAATCGAGACACTAGATCATTTACACCCATAATTGGATCTGTTCCAAGTTTTTATAAAATAATATAGTTTTTAGTTGATAAAGTATTTTATTCTTTTTATTTCTTAACAGTACAGGTGTATATTGTGAATCTTAACGAATATGCATTATTAACCCTTTACCTGCGTGTGTTTTATGAGTTTAATATAATTAAGGTAATTCTCGGTATTAGAATCATATTTAGTGGACAGAATTGCATCACTGGAGATTGAAAAACACCACTGGCGATTGCGGATCGGGAACAATAAAGAATAATTCATATCATCCTCGAAACCATAGAATATTTCATTATCTAGAGATAAAGTGTTAAACTAACGTTTATGCAAATTCAAAGATCTAAAGATTGATCTACCGTGGATTTGGTTGGTTAGTAAATTAAAGATGAAGAACTATTAGATTTCGTCAGACTTTTTATTTTTTGTAGATATATATTGTCTACTTATTATTATAATTACGTTATGTGTATCAATAGGGAATTTACTTATTTTAAGTAGATATATTTGAGGTCTATCTAGCCCTTAGTACTCGGAGTGTCTGTTCGTAGTTATTAATTTCTCGAAGGTACAGTATCTTACCGCCCAAATTACAGTGTGATCCGTGATACGAGTTATAAAACCCCTGGATGCGCCTACCAATTAAACAAAGAGCCTCAGATAAGGAACGCTTAAAAGCGTTGGAGTATCGCGAAAAGGATCAACGGCGCGTTTAACGTCATTATCCGGCGTGTTCACCTGATTTATACAATTAAATCTTCAGATAAGAATCCAGATTATCTATCAAAATACCTGCAGGCGTAGAACTTCGCCCGAGAATAATACAGAGGTTGAATAAAGATAATTGAGCACCTGACAATAATGTATGCACTCAGAGAGGTCAATTAATTTTTTCATATCTTGTACGAAACAAAATACAAACGGTCTTACTTTGATTTTTCATTTAGTGGCGAAATATCAGGAATGAAGCTGATAATAAAATTTCATACCACCGAAACGAGTCGATAAAAATAAAAATGTGTGCCCCTCAAGTGGGCCGAATATATATCACGAGTGACCCACGTGGCACGAACGGGCGTTCGCAGGTCTCTCCAAATTGGACACGAAGGGACATTGTTGCAGCCTCGTGGCCATATTCGATTCTTGGTCACCGTGTGTAAATGTACATAATATGTCTTGCGAAACGAGGGACCCCGGGGCCTGTTGCACGAGCGAAAAACATTCCAAAAACGAGTGAAAGTGGTGCTCCCCGTCAGCGTTCCGGCGCGTTTGTATCGCTGCGGTTGTTTGTAAATATTATCCGTGCTGATTCGAGCGCAAACATTGTAATTGAGTAATTCGAGTCGTATTCGAAGGATCGTCGAGAGCGCGCCTCGTCGTGTAATCATTCCTCGATTGCATTATATCCGATCCAGGATTGACGCAAACGAGAAACTTTTTTTTGGGAGTGATATTGGCTGGGGCCACGTCGAATTTATAAAAAGAACTGTAGTTACCTTTATCTTCATCGCTGGACGCTCGACGATTCAATTAACCTCCCCTTAATATGATTCTACCTTTCTTTGAAAGTAAACAAATTTTATAATATTTCATTTCGAATCACAGTGTACGTGTGAGACGTGTAATTTGCGAAGAGATTGTTTCATGCCTTTAAAAACTTGCGAGTTCTTTTACGTGGAGCACGTAGTACTTTTATGATTGGTTCGCGAATTATTATTGTTACAATATGTACTTTCCATCTTTGGGATTGTGAGATAGTAACTGATTTATAGATGCTATGTAAATCCATATTTTCCTGAATTAATTTGCATCTCGTTCATTAGGTGAGTTTCGTTAGAGTGAAGATGAAAGGAAACGCTTCGATAAATTTTATTTATCCTACCGATGTTAGCTCATTACGTTCTACAGGTTCGTGCGTACTCGAGATGGCGTGAACCGCTACTTCTGAATTACGTGTGATTCGTCGATCACGTTCGTTCCCAATCGCGGTGGGTTTTTCACAGTGATTCGTGATTTTTCGTGATCGTTTCTGATTGGTGGGGAACATAACAACAGTTCTTTGCACGCGTCACATAACCTGCATATTCTATATCAACGACATCAAAACAAAAGTGCGAGTTACATCGTATAAAGTAAAGGAATGATAAAGAACAATGAAGAATAATGAATAAATTAACACTAGAACTACCAGCGTTGAATGTACATTAAATTAAATTGTACAATATCGTGACATACAGAATATATAATACAATCTGGCATAATAAACTGTAATGTAAAATTCATAGTAAATTAAAAGTCAGCATAAATACCGCCAATAGCACCATTGTAACTTCAGTAATGGTAAAATAAAAAATCTGCAATCCGTCAGTTTAACGGGTTTGGTAGTTCTAGTGTTAAGAATGATATATTACATAAAATATTTTTACAAACGCAAATAGTAATGTAGAATTCATCTTTCTTATTGAATACGTCTTTTCTTAAAGATCAAGAGTTACTATTACAGTGAGCAAATTCACTCAAGATAAAAAAATCACTGTCGCGAATGAAGTTAAATCACGACCGTGATCGTGATTCTGCGATCACCGTGTTAAATCGCTGTCAGTTAAATCTCTAGTCCATACTAATAACTGTATAGAACATTTAATTTAGCACCGACACGCGAAATAAGATATTCAATACTTCCCAAGAACCGCTCATCGAACCGTGGAAGGTCTTTAATCTTTTTCTCTATCTTTTCAATATCTAAGTAAACAACATTCACTTTGAACGAAAGAAGCTTACAAACTGGCTCATAATTATCCTCGTACATTTTTATCAAAAATCTTTATTGAGCATACTTAATCTCAGGCAATTAAACAGTAACGAGACTATACGGAGCAGTCGAGTGAATCAGAAATCGAGTTTCGCCGAACGGCCAACTGTTTCTAAGGCGACTCGAAAAGCGGGACCACGGTAATTACCGCTAATCGCGACCAGCGGCTAATTGCAACTAAATTGAAGCAACGAGAGCCACGTGCTCTCGGGTCTCGCCGTTCAGCGGCGGTGGACGTTGGATCGAAAGGAACGAACGACTTGGAGAGGAGCCGCCGCCTCGTGGCGCGATTAACATTGGCCGCACGATACAAATAAGGTACCGTTGCAACTCGTTGTACGTTGCGTTCGTTCTACGTTGCATTCCGCGCAGCCCCGACTTGACGGATTGACACTGACGACCTGCATCGTCTAGAAATCGAAACGTGCCGGGAGTGCGAAGGCTCTTGGCAACGTACAAACTGGTACACCGTGTACGCGTCCTTTGTTAATTTTCTTTCTGTGAACGACGACCATGAGTTCTTTCGATCGAGGATCTTTTCGATTCGAGTTAGATATTACTGGTTCTATTAAATGATTCGTACACCTTTGAGTCTTTTATGATTTTTATATTCTATCGGTTGGACTCTTACATGGCGAGTATTCATCTTTTGCAGCCATTGAAGTCATTTAACACTAATCGTACCGACCACCGGTCAAATGACCGGTTTTACATACGGTATAAATAGGTATATAAAAGTCTTGGTACGGTTAGTGTTAACTGTCGAAATTAGTGGTTTATTACAATTTGCAAGGGGTGTAAATTAGGGGAAGGTGGCCGAATTTGGACCATTGCCTAAGTTGGACCACTTTGTAACTTATGTGTAAGGAAGCAAAATTTACCGTATGATAGGTAATATGTAAACTCGGCTTCCATAGGGGAATAAGTAACGTAGGGGAAGGGCCTACTACCACTTTGTAAATTTATTTCAGGTACTGAAACAAATGTTAAATCGAATGTTAATTTGAAATTGTTTATTGTATCCTACGTATTCGTACAGATTATAGAATGGCGAACAGAAGTCGGTTTATATTTTTTAGTTTTAACGTAACACGTTAATTCCGAGCATTTTCAATTGCGATAAGAAATTACAACTTTCTAGTCGGGAGTCGTTACATAATAATATCGAGCCACGATACTTTCGCACGCCACTGTAAGTACACTTTAACCGCTGGTAATTATATTACTAACTACACAATTATGTCTATTCCTAATTACATACATACTCTACATTGTTTGCATTAATGTATATTACATTGGATTCGCGTTTACTGCAGGATTACACGAAACAGAGTTCCTTTTTATTTATTTTCTTAACTGTGGAAAGTTGCACGGTGAACAGGTTCATTTAAATCGACGAATATTGATCCTTTTGAACTATCAATTATCGGAAGAATGTAGTAACTGTTACCCAAGTGCATGTTTTCGAAACGATCGTTAGCGCCGATCGGCAACGCCTTTCAGTTTCCGGTCTCTTATTCGCTAGGTTTTGCAATTTCGCTGCTACTCGTAGGGAAACTGAGCCACATGATGCAATTTCGAACTGTCTTTTTTAAAGCAATCCCAGAATCACCAATTTATGTTCCGAAGTTTGTTCGCTTGAAAAATGAGCACATTGGCCTGGAAATTGATTAAAAACCAATCAAGCTCGTTCAATTTGACATCAGAATCGAAACGAAAATCCATTTCAAATCTATTTTTTCAGTAGCTAATAGACGTCCGTATTTCGTTCAGACATTGATCCAAATCCAATAAAAACCCCAACAGGTCGTTCATCGAATCCCTCTCAAACAGCTCGCAGCCATAAACGCAGTATAAATAGAAAACAGAAGTTGTTTGATACCGTAGAGCTCGGAGTACTCGTTATAAAAGTCATAAATAGAAGCAAGGGTTACGGAACGATGGGAGAGCATTTTCGCGGGAAAACACGCGATAAGACGACTTTGCGTCTGACGAGGCAAAACCATCGACTGGGGCAAACCGCTACGAATAATTATAACCCTTTGTTGACCGCGATCAAAAGTTGACTCACTCGATCGTGAGTCATTTCTCTCTTTCCGGGTGGTGTACCGTGTTCGTAGAGGAGGCCTTCGAGGGGGCCCGTTCCCTCCTCTGTTCTGGGCCCAAGATCCGTCCGCGACCTTATTCGACATCTTGACAGGCAGCCTTGCCAATTATCGAGCAACGACGCACACGACTACGATGGCCTTCGGTTATCTCTGGGTCAAACCACGAGACACCGTGTATCGATGTATCGACAGCTTCTTAGAAACGGAGCTAATTGTACATTCAAATTCTCGATCCCTCCCCCTGTGGAACGAACTGTCCCGAGGAGCTGTTGTTCAAGGTCCTCCGCCGCGGTCCCTGAAGCTGTCCCATCGAGATCGGCCCTCCGACCTTGAGCACCGGAATGAAACGATAATTGCGCTTTTCACTTGGCCGTTGATCGGTCGACGATCTTATCTGTGGTATATTAAACGATCGTGCTTCTTGTCTCGCTGTATCGTTCGAAACGGATCTATTAGCTGGTTAGTAAATCAATATTCCTTTGGTGGGATGACAGTGTATAATTTAGATTCGTAATGTCTTTCTTCGACATTTCGTTCGGTAAGAATTGACGTGAAAAATGAGAATTTTGTTTAAATAGATTCTGATTCTGATGCGTTGTAAATGTAATAACGAGAAATTTTAACTTAACCGAGGTAAATTATTATTTTTCTTAAGCAATCTATACAGCTGAGAAAAAAATGAATATTTCAAATGGTAGTGCTAAAGATGGTAGATAAACAATGTGGCGTATTGGTACGCTTACGGTCTTTAGTGGGTTAATAACACGCGGTCAGAGTGTATCTACGAAGTGCGATGGACTCTCGAAGGAAAACGTGCGATTTGAAAGGCCTGCATAAGATAAATAGATGCTGACGATGAGTAACGGTGTAACAAAGGTCGTCGAATGCTTTTGTTTCGCCATATGGTTTGGAAAGTTCGCGAATAGTCCGTACAAGAGCGATCCATTTCGAGCTGATTTTGCTAAATTTTGAGATCTTTCACTCTAACGATACTTCAAATGTCTTTTTAGTATTTTATTAATATTCTCATCGTCCATCTGTAATGTTCACATACATGCAGTTTTCAAAGATATAATATTTTTTTTTTTCGGCCATACGATTTGGTGGTTTCTGTTTTAATTGCTACTCGTACGCCAAGGTTAGGCGAGAACCGGTTGGCTGATTTTGCAGAGAGTAATTTTTAACGCTTGGTTGTTTCAGACATGGCACAAACAGTGCTTCAAGTGTCAGGGTTGCGTTCTCGTCGACTTTTTTTTTTTTTTTTTTTATTTTCCTTTCGTGCTCCTGCGTTTGCTCGGTACACAGCTACTTCATTTATTTCACTTTAAACCCGAGTCCGGGATAAAATGCTATTTGACCAATTTTTTCAGACAACGTTGAAGATTTACATAACGTTTTTGTCGACGTATAATTTTCTCCCATCATTGTGTCATTAGAAAATAGTAGTGACACATAAATGAAACTGTTCTTTCATTAACTAAAATCTAAATCGACTGTCTTGTCATGAGAATCTAGATTAGAGATTATCCTGCGACTAATTACCGTCTTATCGTGTACCTTTTTTTTTTTCTTCCGTTGCTGCGTTAAAAGTGTGCAGCCACTTTGGTGTCGTGATTACGCGAACGTTATTACGCGACATTACGATCATTAACAGACATTTACCGAGCCGACGCATCATTCGCGACGGTATAAAAACGACGGACGAGCCCACAGGGAACGAAATCTGTGACCTCGATAGCTCAATTGCTGGATCGAGTATCTAACAAACACGTCCGGGTACCCAACCGACGGGTTGTGCTCTTCTTTTTTTTTTCGCTGATAAATCATCGTCGTACGATACGCCGAAATTGATCTCGAGTTCCCGTTCAATTTCGTATCGCTGACGTAGATCAAATGGTACTTGTACATGGAGAGGGCCGAGGGAGAAGCGTGCACAGTACAACGCTACTCTGTGATTACCTCTCCACAGTAAAATTATTAAAAAAGCCAGAATATTATTTGTAGGGACGTAGAGAAACTTTATTTATTCTAGTGATGGAAATTAATCCTCAGAAAGAGAACGGTCACGATGGCCATACGGGTAGGTGGGTCCATTTTGGTCCTCTATGAATCTTTCTGTTTAACGAACTCGGAATTTGCTTCTTTTTTTTTTTTTTAGAAACAATTGTTAAATATTTCAAATTTCGAAAACGGTTCCTATGTCTAGACTACTCCTATTCTAGTTTTGTTAGATTCTTTCGAAGACTGTTAATTATAAAATGAATATTAAATATAAATTATATGACACTATACGATATAAGTAGCATATTTCGATCATTTAAAAATCGATGCCAGTCAATATGCATATTTTAATCATAAAGGTTAAGCATATTTTGAATGATGTAAATAACTGCTAACTTAAATTATTTATCATAAACCAAGGAACTTTGAAAATTTGGGTCAAAGTAGACTCCCGATGGTTAAAGACGTACATATCCTGTCCTCTTTACTAATCATATATAACTGTGTACCGACGCATAACAATGTATAGAAATTATAATAAGTTTTCTATAGATACCAATCTTGTTTTTTAAATAATAGTAGATGTTTGCATGGTGTTTATTGTTAAGTAGAAACTGGAAAGAACCGTTTCCGGTGCCTAGCAATTTCACGACAGGTAAGAACATCGTCCCAAAGCGTCGGAGTTGGTATCCCTCCTGTCCCATTCTATGACCAACTAAGGAACGCTGGTACCCCCGTACGTCGACGACTTAATTCACAAACAGGGGAATAATCAATTTATCGTGGTAAACTCGCGGGACAGGTTATCGGTATGCAGCACTGTGTTTTACCGTAAACTGGGAACGGGTGACTCGCTGAGTATTCAGAGTGAGCATCTGCGATGACGAAATCCCCTCTGTCGCGTTTCGAATCTGCATTTCTCTCCTCTTGCGTCCTCTTGTCCGCGCGCGTAATTCGCTACGTAACCGGGCCGCCATTCACGGACGGAAAGATTCCTCTTTGTAGTCCTGCGAAATTTCACGGCACATTTCGATTCTACTTCCCTAGAGATCACAGAAGAAATAGACGGCACAGACTTTGTCACATTCGCTACGTCGAAGATAAAAAAACTCGATACCTAATTTGCTGTCAGAAAAGAAAATAGACGAATTTATAATCGCTATTTTTATGCATAGCAAGTTACACTCCATGTTTCTTTATTTTGTAGGGTAGTTTTTCAATGTGTTCAGCCCTTCTTTTAATGCGTGTTGATATAATTATTTGAAAATTCATGTAATCTTCTACTGTTTCATCAAGTTTTTAAATGTTGTACAGCAAATTCGTTTGTACTTACCAGTCCTAGAAATTATGGTTTTAGAAAACCACCTAAATTTGGTAATCCGAATAAGGGTTAACACTGTAACTACCGAAGATAGACGTGTAGCTATTTCTATCGCTTCATTTTCATATTGCTATAAAAATTATGGAATATCTCCAAATCCGAGATGTGGAAATTCATTATAAAGATTTTCGAATAAAAGATCAAAAAAGCGTTTCGCCATTTGTAATCGATTAAACGTAAAAATTCAAATTTCTATCATAAAATACTACTTCTTAAGTGAGTAGACACCGAGCAAACAATTCTGCTCAACACTGCTGCGAATGCAGTGTAATAGTGCACACATTGCCTCTGTTTTTTTCGCGAGAACTCGGTTCATTGTAAGTCTGTCTTTTTTTTTTCCAAGTCTGTGGTACCGTCAATGTGGTCGTAGTATTACTAAATCCACGTTTCGAACGGTAAAAGTATTCGAGCGATTCGAAGCACTCGGCCAGCTCCGCAAATTACGCGCGCGGGGCCAGCGATCTTCGGGCTCGAGGCTTCGTGTTCCTGGACAGAAGCCCACAGCCAAGTGCATGTGTCAGCAATGCGTGTCGAATCAGACGAGATGGGCCGAATAAGCAAAGCAGAACACGTGTGAGTCGTGAGATTCATTCATTCGTCTGGTTGCCTCCCCTCCCTGCGTCCTTTACACCCTCGCCTTCATTTCCCTTGCTCTTTATCTTCCCCCTTTCTCGGGTCTGTCCATCGTTCATTTAATTTTTATAAGCCCGTATGTACGAGCCCGGTGCATGTTACTGAATGACCTCTTTCGTGTACGCATCGCTCGGACACCAAGATGAACATACAGAATCGAGAATACTTATCGAAGATTCGATTGTATCGGTAGGAAAAGTTATGAACTTTCAAAATAATCCAATAGACTCTACGGTTTCATAAAGAATCTTTGAGATTGCAAGTCAGCGATCGTAAGGGGACAGCTTTACTCCGGATTTCCTGAAACGTTTGACGGTTCGGATTATCGAGGCACAAAACGATAAGTGATTGTTCGAAGAAAAATCTTGGAACTTTCTAGAGCGATCAATAGGGAACCTTGGAAATTGCCAGTCATTAATGTATATAACAGGACAATTTTAGTTCGTATTTCCTTATCCACGGTTCCCCATGATTTGATATTCAGATCACCGAGGCTCCCAATTAAAAGGAACAAAAAATACAGATTTATAAGGTGTAACGAGAGTTTCGATTTTATTGGAAAAAAGAAATCTCCAACCGTGTAATTTATCCACTAAGGAATCTTAAAGAGGACAGTTTTGATTCAGACTTCCTGTCTCGCGTTCTCCATGATTTGATATCGAGTCCATTCGTTCTCTTCAGGCATCATCGGTGCGAACGACCCCGTTTTCCATCCACCAGATGTTTCCCACGTCGTTGACCCGCGAAAATCGCTGGAATCAAGTGAGACGTCCTTTTCGGTTGACGAACGCACGTCTGAATTAATGTCTTCAAGATCTAAACACCCGATTTACACCACTTCCGTAGATCTCTGCGTGATCCCTTGAGCTACTCGTGTCTCATATTTCTTTGCTACAACAATGTCGATTGATCTAGTTAACCCTTCATTACAGACCACTCGTTTTAGACACGATTTTTGAATTTTTCCCTACATGGGGTAATTTTAATATTTTGGGATGCAATTAACAAATCACTGACATATGTCACCTCATCGGCAAAACAGTTTTACTTATGTGTCTTTTTTATTTAAATTGCTATTAATGTTTCATTTTGTCAGAACTTTCTTGTACTAAAATAACGAAGTTTAAATATTTTATTTTACAATTACTGAAATCCTAGAGATACTTTCATCGGAATTTATGTTACCTCTAATTTCTTATACACTTTATATTATAGCATATTACGTTATATTGTATTATATATTACACAATTTAACTTAGCATACATTCAATGCTGGTAGTTCTAGTGTTAAGGGTTAATAAGTTAGTGTAGCGAATGGAAAATTGTCTTCTGTAATTTTATATACTGTACGATATAGGATAAAATCGATGACTTTAGACTTGGTTACTTCAGAATTCGTTAAGAAATTGTAACCAATTGATCAAACGGTCTTATCTCAGATGTTGCATAAATATTCACTGTTCTATGGAAGATAAATTCAGCACGTTGATATTAAATACGATATCGCTCTTATCGCAGCATGTTACGTTCCACTAACCGTTTGCTGGAAAGTGTCGCTAGACGGTATTCGCAAATTTATTATTTCCTTCCGCGCGTAATGGCGCAAGAAAAGACGCGTAATGACCGAGAGGACGTATTTTACGGTTCTCGAGTTTCCGTACGCCTGGTGGTATTTCGCTCCGAAACACCAACCGTCGTGTCTCTTGTTACGCTAATCGTCGTCACCTTTTCACCGACCCGGTCTACTATCAGCGGAAACGTAGATTCCCAGCCAGGAGAGGAAGAAGACGAAAAAAAAAAAAAAAAAAGAAAGAAAAAAATGGAGGAGCAAGGAAAAGAAGAGAGAAAAAAATCCAGTCGACAAACCGCGAAACAGTATCCAATGCCGTGGTTCTGGCGAAACGGAATTGACGAGACCCTGGGGAAGGGTTATGACGGTGTAATGACTCGCGATAATTAGAAACGTTTATCGTCGTTTGAGGTGAACCGCAATGGCGTTACGCAGCCACGGTGGTGTACATATATTCTAAATAGAGAAGAACGAGGCGAGGGGAAGTGACTCATTCGTGGCGAGAGCCGATGATGACGATCCAACGCGTGGATGACATCACCCTCCGACCCCGGGGGGGGGGGGGAGGGATTTATTAAAATTTCACGGAGATACTCGATTCCCCGGTCGACGACGGAACGAAGCAGGAAACTGATAAATAAACCGTGTGCACCGTGTTGCGGTTGCGATGGTGTCGATTCTGGCCCGAGTTGCCATGGGTAGCTACTTTTAACCATGAATTTGGCGAATTTTTTTAGAGATCTAGGGGTCTATTTCGCATAGACAGACCATCATCATGTGCCCTGCACACCGTGTGGCGCTTATTTTATTATTTATTAAATATGCAAATAACTTAATACAAATGTACACATAATAACATTAATATATAAATTTTAATATAAATTTTTATATAACTTTTTCACGACATTCCAGTATTTCCTTCGAAAATGAATAAAGAATGAAAAATATGGGTCTGGTTAGTATCGATATTTTTGACTTCAAAATAACAAGATACAATATATATATCAGTCTCATAATTTTGAAAAAACGATTAAAGGGTTAATTACGTCGTCGTGGATTAGTACTAATAAGCGCCACACGTTGTGCAGTACGCACATGGTCTGTCTACTCGAGATAAGATCCTCAGATCTCTACGAAAGTCCTACAAGTTCATGGTTAAAAGTAGCTACCCATGGCAACTCTGATACCGGCTAATGTCAGAAATCACCTGACGCGGCGAGTCGTAGAGGAGGAGGAGGAGGAGGAAAAACGGTGTCGAACGAACGGAACCAGTTGAACACGTGTCGTTACCTTTTGCCATAGGCCAAAGGTACTTAATTCAACGCACGTCGGTCAGGCTCACAACCCGGAACAAGTGTCCGTGCGCATTTGTAAGCAACAAGTTCCACCACTGTGTGCTCCGATGATTCCTGACGGGTACACGCGGGTCCGTTCGCTGGAGGAAGCCGTGGAGAATCATTGGCGAGTTCTGAAGAATTTCGAACGATGAATGAAAGATAAGACATTATCTTATCCTAGTTTGTATAAGAAATAGTTTGTATGGCAGACTATTTCTAAACGATATTGTAATCATTCTTGCGGAAAGACAGAATCTTAAAGGATACAGTAAATTCTGGATGAGTGTTCAAAGACTCCCCAGGTGTAACGCAGACTTTTTAATGAAATTTAGCACATTGATAAAACTTGGAATTCTGAAGCCAATGATATTTATTATTAGTTTAAGAAATATTTAATGTTCAGTCCCGAGGCGTCTACGAATACTCATCGAGGATTTACTGTAGTGTTGAGTCTTCTAACGTTGTGAGTGTTAACACGTTGACTAATCATTGGCTTCAGAATTCCAAGCTCTATCACTGTGAAAAAACCTCATTAAAAAGCCAGCGTTACACCTGGGGATTTATTCTTGTCACTGTCGAGGAGTCTTCAATCACTTATCGAGGATTTACTGTAGTCGAATAACGGTGATCCGTGAATAAAGCGGCATTCGCGATGTTTAACTGGCTCACATGAGAAACGCTCGGACGAAGAAGAGGGCCGGAAGCGTCGCCGTCTGTCGCGGTTGCAGTTTTAACTTGGAGCAATTTAACAGCCAGTAGTAAAAGGGGGTGGCCAGCGTACCGTGACCCGGCTCCAGCGGCTACGGCGGAGTGCCCGACCTTGTCCCACAATGCACCTCCGAACCCCACCACCACTGAGACTACCGGCGGCCTCCCAGTCGTATGTAATTTTACAACCCTGTGTGTCACACGCGCCTGCACTCGGTGTCTGCTCCGGCGGATTGCGCATTACAAGGATGCTGTTGAAGGCGGTAAACGCTCTTTTAGGTGCGCCATTCCAACACGCGTCGAGCCGACTCTTGCTTATAAGCAGGGACTTCTATCGAAACGTAAAATACTGGTATTATACCGGTATTTTCCGTTGTACCTTCGCCCTATACAAGCCCTACCCTTATTATTTATTTCGGTTTTCGGTAATATATCGGTTTCGGTGTGGTTTTACGATACTTATGCAAGACTTTTCGTAATTTTTTGACACCTTTCTGTAGGTTCGTTTCATGCTTTCGATGATAGTTGTGGTATTTATAGACATAGGAAGTATATTTCTATGAGGAAAATGAGCTGTTTTACTGAGTATGTACATATAGTTTGTGCTATTTCTATTATCTTGTATTATCTGTTCTTCAATACAGGGCAGGCAATGTTTACATTATCGGTGATTTTGTTGATACGTTTCATATTGTAATAGAGTCGTGGTAGTTATAGAAGGGGATGTAGCGCAACAAGTTGGAGAAGATTCCTCCGAGATTATCTAACATTCCGAATCTTGAACATCGTTCCAACCAGGAATTTTCCAGTAATCGTATTCTTTAATCGCGAAACATCGTCCTATCGATCTTTAACATACCCCAAACAATGCATAAAAGGGATGTTAAACGTACTATGTAACAGAAGTCAAGTGTATCAGTCGCGATGAATCGGGCTTCCACTGGGTGCGTTTCGAGATAAAAAAATGCGATACGAAATGAACGCTATAAATAGTAAATAGCGAGAGGTTTTAACCGGAATTTGTACACCAGACGTTAATTGACGTGGAATATGCAACACGACACTAGGAAGTGGCTCCCGGGGGGGGGGGGGGGGAAATTCTTGTGTTCTATCGTAGGCGTCCCGCATGAACGGGAACAAAACAGGCCCCCCGTTAATTGGTGCTCGTCCCGTGGATGAACAAAATCCTTTGTATACAAAATCGAGAAACAGCGAAACACCACGGTACCGTGGAACAAAAATTAATATAATGAAGTGATAAATAGTTAAATATGCAAATACTTTAAAGTAAAAGTCACGAAGCTTCAGCTTAATTTACTTACACATGACAGAATAACGTCATTTCTTATGAGAAAATATATGTTAGATTGACACAAGGGACGGATGAAGGTTAATACACAGAATTTCAGAAAATTGGGTACGCCATAAATGCATAAACTCCGCAGTAGTATTAGTCACCGAGTTTTCTGATCAGCCCGATCGAGGGTCCACGCGTTCGACGTTGTTGACGTCTCATGGAACGCAGATTCGTCGATATTTTTAAGCGATCGCGGGGTCAACGGGAAGAAGTCTGGAATCTCGTTTCGGCCTTCGTTGGAATTCGAGTAATGCGGTCGAAGTAGGGTTTCGTTCCGTTGGTAGGACGCGGCCGACGAGTTCCCGAAGCCATTCGCGACTTAACCGCAGTAACGGAATCCAATAAGACCAGTCACGGAAAAATTTCTCCAGCCAGAGAGAGAGAGACGTCACTGGAAAAAGGGGAGAGACCTTGTGGCTCTATGGCCGGCGAAACGATACCTGTTCTATTACGCGCGCGAGCTCACTCGCCGCTTCTAATTACGCGATTTTGCAATCGATTCCAGGGACTCCTCTTATTCGTCGTATTCAGCAGCGAACGTTTCATCTTCGAGTGAAATTCATTAATTCAAGGAAGTTTAGTATTTTCAAACAAGTAATCTGTACCGTTTCTTTTTTATAAAGACAATGTGTAAATGTGAGTCTGCTTTCAGAATGACGGCGACTTAGTTGTCTGATTTGCTCGAAAATAAGTATTGAATTTGAGAAAATATATTCGATCACTTGTTGGTATAGCTAATAGAATTCAAACATTTTTTTGAACCTATTTTTTCTTTCATCTATATTGTCGTGGTTTGTGTGGCTTCGAAGAATCATGTACAAGGGTAAACATAGCAAACAGAATCAGTCAAGTATTCGATGCGTATAATAGAAAGATTCTGAAATCCCCAACAAAATTTTAAATCATTAAAACAATTGATTCACTATGACCCTTTTGAAAAGAATCTAGAGGGTGTTCAAGAAAATCTGGAATGACGAAATTGTGGTCCCAGGCTTCGTTATCGAGTTATTAATTGTTGAAAATACAGGTGGAATACTTTTGACGTGTTGGGTTATACTACACGAATTATTTCCGCTGATACAAGTGCTCGATCGATAACCTAAAGAAACTAATGAATGAAACCAACTGTTTGTGACACATTTGGCGAACGCGCGCCTTAAGTAGAATAAGCCGTCGCGTCAGACATATTTCACGCACATCTCTCCCATATTCTCAACAATAAATTAATAACTCAGAAACGAAGTCCCGAATGGAATTTCGTCATTCTTGATTTTCGTCTTGGTCAAGCACATAGAACCCACCCAGTGAAAGTGTTCCAATTTCTTATTAACCCTAGAACTACCAACCCGGTCAAAATAACACATTACAGAGATCCTATTTTACCATTACTGAAATTACAATTTTGCTTTTGAATTTATGTTGGCTTTCAATTTACTACAGATTTTATTTTATGGTACATTATTCTCCTATATATTATTGTATCGTACAATTTAATTTAGCATACATTCAATGCTGGTAGTTCTAGTGTTAACACCCCATATATATCGTCGTGAAAATAATAAAATATAGAGTACAAACGGCCAACGACACAGAATACCGCGGGTTATCCGGTGCAGCGATATCGACCACGGAAATCCAGCAGGTTCGTTGCATATATGCATCTTCGAACGGCGGCATCTCGCGCCAGTCGACCAGCGTAGGTGAAGTTCAAACAGCAAAGCCGTGGTTGTAGTCCCCGCGAAACTCGGTCGATTTACATATGTATAGTTTCGCGTGGTGGCGTCGCATCGATTCCGAACGCTGTGCGCCGCTTTCTTGCCGCGACTATAACCAGGTGCAGTTGCACTATCACAGCGCCGTTCGGTGCACTGCTCGCTGCACGCATGTATGTATACATATACATATAATACGCGCGTCACACGATTCGATAAATCACGTGTAGGTACGCTATCGCCGGTTGTAAACAGCTTGTAATCCAAGGAAGCTTTTGTCCGCGACTATACGATACGCTCGTATCGTGACCCGATAATGACGACGATATTTGTATAAGGAAATCCGTTTAAGGTGTTATATTACGATTTTAATTCTCTTTTATTATTTGGAAATTCAACGTTTGCCAGAACGGTGAAGAAATGTTTGTAGAAAATAAGGGTAACTATCTTGAATAAGGGATGGTTGAAGTGAATGTTCGATATTAATTCTTTACAGTAAAGCATCGATTAGTGTTCCAAGGCTTTTCGGTAGGAACATTAAATATTTCATAAATTAATGATCATATGCGGCTGAAATAAATACCATTGGTTTCAGAATTCCATGCTTTACCACTGTACTAAACGTTATTAAAAAGTCAGCGTTACACCTGGGGACCTCTGGTTATCAGTGCCCAGGAGTTTTCTTTCTCTCCTTCAATTTCGTATTTTCTGTTGAACGTTCTATACTACGTGATAATCAAAAAGTAAAGCCACTTTTCCGTCAATACTTCCAAACATTTCACAGTCACTATAACTGTTCTTCTTTTTTATTTACAAACACTAAACACAGAGAATCGTCTGATACTCTGTAAGAAACCGTACGAAGTAATGGGTACAGAAGCTTCCGTGATGACTCTCTTTATCACGGAATAATCGAATAACAGATCACGTTGCCTTTTATACTATCGCAAAGAAACGACGACAGACCGGTCGGGCGTGACGGTTTTTTTCATCTCGTTTCATCTATTAGATATGCATAGTATACGCGAGCCCCCGCATAAGAATGCGGCGAGAGTTCAAGTGTATATCCGCGACCGAACGTTAACGAGCGACCAAGCGGCAGCGTGCTGATTAGTCATTGCATTACCACGCGCGGAAATAAATGATATTCAGCCGTTTCATGAATCACGGTGGCGCTGTTTCGCCGGGATACACATACCCACACACGTATAGTCCTTCAAAACCGTTCCTGGATTCAGGATCAGGGCACCCACGCCTATTTTCACGTGTGAATTCATTCAACTGATCGGATCCGATCCCCTCAAAGACTCACTTTGTATCGACCGGTGACGCGTATATGAACAGAATGAGAAATAGACAGCTGATAATCCAATTTAAACGTAATGGTATTTAATCGATCGATTGATTTTAATTTTAAGGACGTCGACCTGTGATACGTCGTTGGCTCAAATGGCACTTAACCCTTTCCGACCTGAATTATTTCTTTGAAACGAAGAAAAAATATTTTTTCACATACAGTTATTTCTTACGTGTACACATAATATATATTAATTAATACAAAGAAGAATCTTTGTAATAATACAATATTTATTTCGTTTACGTTTTTCCCATTCACAATTCAGATAACGATGCTTAGAAACAATTTTTCTCTCGCTGACACGATAGGGGGACACAGAAGAGTAAAGTATAATCGCGATAATAGTCTTAGAAAAATAATGCCTCAACAGGATTGGAGTCGACGGGTCAACGGTAACCCAGCCATCGGAATACACGAAGGTGTAGTGTCCATGTTACAGATTCTGTGGAACACCAAATCCCTATAAGACCAGTGTTCTTCTATCATATACATCGACGGTGGCGTTACGTAATACGGCTGGCACAATTACCGGTCGGTAGACAACGTTATGGTCACCGTATATGGGAAACGAACTCGTGACACAAATCTCGATTACGCCCGTGTGCGACGAAGTGACTCGCGGCCTCACCTTCGTCGTCTTCGGTTCTGCACGTCACCCCGCGTGTCGTCTTGAGAACGCGCAACAGCTTACCCGAGCATTTCCACAGCGTCGCGACTTTAATCTTCTTATGGATCGTATCGAGAACAAGAATACGATACGAACGATACGTCTACTAGAAGAAAGAATTTTCAGGTACACGGAATGATAAAGAAAAAAGGGTCTAAGGCTCATAGTACTCATTGAGGGGAGGACAAAAATGAGCAGTATACAGTAAATTTTCGATTAATGTTCTAAACTCGGGTCTGCTTTGAAACAGCTATAAAGGAACACTAATTCCACATAAATTTCAGGCTTAGTTTCAGAAGCTTGCTTTTGTATTTTGCTGGTGGCCGACAGAGATTAAAAACAGTAGTGGGGATGAAGTGGAAGCATTTAACGTAGAGATTCTTCCGGGCATTTATCGAGAATTTACTGTATATGTCCTAAAATTAATCTTTTCGGTGTAAAATTAACTTCGTATTGACGAGCGTTCGATATCGTAAGTGAGCTTCTCATTGAATGTGAACAGAAATATTTGGTTTAAAGGTACATTAATTCAGGATTGTATAACAAACGGGCGATTGAGTATTTTGAAAATATATGTCGATCTATGTTCCGTACATGTCAGTTTTGTATTGAAATGAAAGGTAGATACATTGAACATAATGTGGAAACAATCTTTTATGTTTTTCTTTGAAAGGATTGATTTTACGACGTATGTTGATTAAACAGTTTTTTTTACTCTTTTTGGTGAGTATTGTAAACTCTTAGATCCTTTGTTTTTTGTCAACTTGTATATCGTTAGACAGAAGTGTTTATACATTCTTACTCGTTCGTTTTATTAACTCACTGCGAAAATACAGTGACATTTGTTCTATGTACATGCGTTTAGTTTTGTTGCAATCAAGGTAAAATAAAAATACAAATTTGGTATGTATTTACCTAATGATTGGACTGTGGATATTTATGCACATATCTATAGATTTTCATGGAGTAATTCGAAGAAGGTTTATTACAGGATTTGTCTGATTCTAAATGAAACGAAAGCCTCTTTAAACATCGTTTTACACGATTAGGATTTAAGTAATCGTGTTAGTGATAAATGCAGAAAATCCACCATCGAATAATGATGCCCGATTAAAGAAGGTTGTTGGTCATAAAACAGCTTGTATAATCTTGAATAATGGCTCTTTTTGTTTCAAGAATGTCGTAACCATATAATAAAACTAGAGAGTAAAAACTCTAGTAGTTAAACCCTGCTATGATGATTTTACCCGTAGAAGATTGATCTAAAGTGTTAAAATTAAATTCTAGGTTAATTATGATTATCATACTGCAGATAATATTAACCCCCGTAGGGGAAGAAATTTTAGCACACTGTGGAGTCATTTGACTTGAAAAACTGGCTAAATTTCGCTGCGAATCGTCTGAAAATAATACGTAAATCTTCTTTTACAGTTACCTCAAACGCAGTCGCGATGATTTCCCCTCGATCTTCTCCCCGTTCCCTTCCGTTCTCCGGCTTGCACCGTTATCAGCTTTGCTTCGCAAAGGATGTTCGCGATAAGGAGCAGCGTCATTGACCGCTTGTCGTTGGCTCGAAACTCTTCTTCATCCCTACCATTCGCGATTTCCATATTTTCTCCACGGAGGAAGTGGTCGTTGGAAATATTTTCCTCGATCGTAACGCGTGTCTGAGCTCGCTGGATAAAACATAACGATCGTAATCGGGATAAGGGGCGATCTTTCAACCGTGAATATGGTTTATCATTATTTCACTTAACGCGTCGACGCGTGAATGTATGTATTCGAACGAGCCAATTACTCCCGTATTTTTTGCTCACGGTATTACGATTGTGTTCGATCGATCCTGCGGTAGATATGTGTTTGATAGTGATTGCTGTGAACTGGAAAAGAATGATTCGTGGAGAATCGAGATCAGATGTTTGTGATCGATGTAAAAGGCACTGAACAATCACCCGATCGAATTGATATCCTGAAAGGTGAAGAGTCATCGAGAAATCTAGTGAAAGATACGCAAGCTCATTAATCTTGCCTAAGTCTCCAACTATCGATAATTAATCATTGGTACATTAATCGCTTCGTCACTATCGATTTCTCTAATAATTAAAATTTCTTTATGTTGTGTAAGTACAATCACGTTTTCCGAGATGATCTTCGAGGTGATGTCTGTTTGATAAATATTTATTAGACACAACGAAGTCAAGGTACATTCGCATCGCTTGGAACTAGCGATAGAATTTACGATCGTTTCATTGGATGACGACTTTTTCTTATCCTCTTCCTTCGCTATACATCATCCATTAGGGGAGACTCGTAACACGGGACGAATATAACTCATAAAACAAATGACAATCGACCAACAATTGTCTTCTTCCATTTTTATATAAAACTTTTATTTGGTGTTACATTATACTTATTATACTTATTTATGTTTATATCTATAGAATCAATAAAAATATCATTTAAAAGCATCTTTTCTATTAGTTGGCTTTTTTTTTTAAATTAGATACATTGTTACAATAGCCCCTAGGGGTATGAACAAAAGTAACAAATCATTTTTCCTGTAATCGTGTACGAATTTTTAAAAAACCTTACAAAATGTAAAAGTTACCGACTCGAGAAAAATTGTTACGTTTGTCCCCCTACTCTCATTACAAGATAGAGATGACCATACCGAAAACTACGTAGATTGGAATATTTTCCATATAGACCATATAGAAATTATTTTCTACCCGCGAAAAATACCATATGAAACTAAAACAGCATAAATTGACAGACCAGGTGTGTATTATCGTATAGTTTCTGTTGGTAAGAATTTCCTCCGTGGATGTTACAGACACATACCAAAGGCGAAAGCCACCACAATGGCGGAGACGCCCGAACTGAAGCGTATCGCGGAGAACACGAAGATCCAGAGCAACGTCAAGTACCACGCGGAGTTCGAGAAGGCGAAGGGTAAGTTCACCCAGGTGGCGGACGACCCGGAGACACTGAGGATCAAGCAGAACAGCAAGATCATCTCGAACGTCGCGTACCACGGCGAGCTCCAGAAGAAGGCGATCATGGAGCAGAAAAGGACGATGACCGGCGAGAATGGCGAACAAATTGGTGAGTCAAGCCCCTCTTCTCTTTCTTTTCCCCTCCATCTCCTGGTCCTCACCCGTCTCTGACGTGAACGCACTTCTTTGTCGTTTCAATGTTTGCATCCATTCTGGCGCACTGGGTGAACGGGACCATTGAGACATTCACGATCTGTTGCTGAACGTGCTCTAGATGACACGGGTGTATCCATAGTGATGTGTTTACCCTACGTGTCGATCCTTTTCGTCGAATTGTTCGCGAGATCTTCAGACTGCTCACGTTCACGTGGAAAACACGGGTTTTGGAATTTACTACTTTTGCGGAAATTTTATGGAATCTTGATATCTGGTTTTTATTCTACTGATTCGTGGGACCCAGGTGTCGGGATTAACACTAGAACTGCCGACGAGAAACGTATATTTGTTTCTATGGGATCGATATAGAAATTTTTATAAGTCAATATATATTCTGCATTTATATATTGCAATAGACGTTGTAAAAGATCTGAGAAAACCGGAATCTTGTTACGTTTTAATTATCGTTGTAAGAGTACAGTAATGTCTCGATAAACGTTTCTTGTGCTTTAATCCCACTACTGGTGTGTTTTATGTTGAATCCAGTCAAGCTGGACGAATTTATGACGTGTAGAAATAGTGTCCCTCTACGATAACTGTTCCAAATCTGTTCCCAGTTTCGAGCATTAATAGAATATTTACTGTATACTAAAATTTTACATTTTGACGGCGTTGGTAGTTCCAGTGTTAACGGAGAAATTGGTTTGCCATAAATGAATGTGCAAATAATTTATATACCTGGTGATTCCATAAATTTGATTAAATCGTAATATCTTATTTTTTCATAAACTTTAAAACCTGGTGTCAGTTTCTTTTATTGTTAATACCATAAACGGTGAACTTTACAGTCTAGACATCGCGCAGAACCGCTTGCTTATGCTTATCGTGTTAATACATGCACGGGGTGTGGTGAAAATTGTGGTACAATTGTGTTCACAAAGGTCAGCGGTTTGTCGCGTGTATCTGGAGCAGCTTCTATCGAAAAAGAAACTTCATGCAAGGTGTGTGTGCACTCTCGGAACAACTGAGCCTACTTTCCGCGAGGGACTGGCTTGTATCACGATTTTTGCTGTACTTTTACGTATTGTGCTCTATCATAAATTAATTGCTGCTGCAGTTGTTACGCGCAAGGAATTCAAACGCGGTGACCGTGAAGCGTTCTCAGTCAAAAGTAATACAAAGTGGCAACATTATACCTATATTATCGTTAACAGTACCATCGAGAAAGGAAGTTGCGCGCAAATTCACCACTTCTATCGCGATTTATTTGAATTTTTCACACTAAAGTTTTTCAATATTCCATCAAAGTATTATTTAATTAGAAGCATTCTTTAACCCTTTCATTACTAGCGGTTACTATAACCACCCAACGTCGAGCGTTTCTTGTCTCATAAAGATGACTACAGTCATCCTTCAAAATTGCGAAATTAGTTAAGTATTCATTTAAATTCAATTAATTTAATTAATTACACGCTTTAATTAAGCACATGTTACACTGTTTCCGGTAAAATGTAGTCGACTCAATGGGCCCGTACATCGGTAGCACAAAGGCGTAACCTCGCCGTAACGAAAGGGTTAATTACAACTTGTGAACGATGAACAATATCCTGTAAATTGCAACTTTAACTGTAAAGTCTCTCAACTCTTAAGAATATTTAACCTAGTAATAATGAACGGCTCATGCATTTAAGTTTCTGCATCAGATCTAGTATTAACCTTCATCCGGATAGAAAATCCTATGAGGTTCTTTTAATATTTCATAATGAACAATACAATAATATACACAATAAATACCTAAAAATTTAATATTACCATTTTACTAAGAAAATAAACTGAACTAAAAGAAGTAAATTATTTCAAACATATTAATTTCAGTTATTCTATACTGAGAGCTTCTCCATTCTATCCTGACGAAGGTTAACCAACAATCAAACAACCCTAGAAACTCTAACTAACAAAAGTAACTTCTACAAAATCTTTTGCACGTTATCAACTTTTAACAAAAACGATCCTTCTTCGATTTCCTCGGTACAGATGCTCGATAAATGCAGTACGAATGCCTCTCTAGTCGGTCTATCGATGCTATATAGTTGCTATCCGTAGTCGTTCCCCAAAACTATTCTAAATCTCTCGTAAAAGTGTGTCGCCCAGAGTTGAATACAACTCCCAGGGCGTGGATCGTCGTCGAACGCACCACCTATCCGCAGCTTGTGCTTTGTTGGATATAGAGTACGTAGAGTTTACGGACGGTACGATCGCGCCAGCATCGGGCGTGAACGCGAACAATCCGCAGGCCGCGAGAAGCGCGGGCTCGCCGGTGCAAAGGACACCAGGTAGGATCGCCGATTACGATCCCCTTAGCGAGGCAAGACCCAGCCCCTATTCCGCCAGACAAGCGGCCACCACTGTGATTTATACGAGCGACAAGGGACCAGGTGAGTTCTCGCCGATTTTACAGGCTAGATCCCCCGAGTACACTGACGTGCAAACTCGGCTTCCTCTACGGGAAAAAGTAATGTTAGAAGAATGATAAATGTAACGATAAGGAGAATATCTAAATGGAAAATTGTATAAAAGTTTTGACACGTAATTGTTATTTCAGAAGTATGTGAACAAATGTGCGATACACTGTAGGTGTCCTCCTTCGATTTTTTTATATGCAAAAACGAAAAAAATGGAAGGAGAGCATCTACCTAAGGTATCTCCTGAGTAGAAGTTACCCCAACTTGCGGTATAATGATAGGAACAATTACACGAAGCTCATTTAGAGATGTTTATTCTGATAAAATGGAGCATCACTGAACTTAGGTATATAGATACACACTTTCGGCCGCTCCTGTTGTAACGTCAATTATTTACCCTGCCCCCGCGATAAAATTTATCGAGCCGACCCAACAAACGTCGGATGTTGCGCCTCTAATTCCCGCCGTGTGAGCATTGTCTCGTATCATTTAATTCCTGTGTGTGCAGTAAATATAATCGGGAAAGTTGTTTTGTGGTTAACGGTGGCTGGTCAGAGAGTGTATTTTTTGTTTCATGTGAAATGTGTTCCGCATATATATATATATATATATTTTTTTTTTCCATTCTGCACTCACCGCTTCCGTGGCGTGTTATCCACCATTTTGTTGTACTTCAGCCCGTGACACTTCGTTGAACACGGTTTCGAACCTGCTGACGCGATTCTCCAGAGATTGTTAACCATATCGATCGGTTTTTCATGATTGATTTCGATGTATGTAAACGTGGCGTATCGATGTTATTCTTGTATTTAATGAGACGAAACGTTCTAGTGACGAATCCACCTACCAGAAAGATCGGCTCGGTTGCGGACATAGACCCTGTGAACGAGTATTACGGATCGCTGACGCCCGCCACGAATAACAACCACGTTCCACAACATCAACCGCCGCCACCTCCACCCACTCAAGGGGTAAGTTCCTTAAATCCAAAACTTTCTTCCCTTTATATAAAAGAACACTAAAAAAGACGGATGTAGGTATAAGAAACAAAAATCATCTAGAACACTCATCGAGAATTTACTGTATCACGTCTTTATTCTTCATCGTAAATCACGACCGATCGATTGATGGTCCTTTCGTTTTCCAGAGAGTATACAGAGCGATGTACGACTACGAGGCCCAGGATCTCGACGAAGTGAGCTTCTGCGACGGCGATCTGATCGTGAACTGCACGGCCATCGACGAGGGCTGGATGACCGGTCTGGTACAGCGTACAGGCCTGCACGGCATGCTGCCCGCGAACTACGTCGAGCCGGCTCAGATTTAACGAACAAAAAAAAAAGAAAAGAACAAAAGAAAAGAAGAAAAAAGCTTTCTTCGCGTGTTACGTGTCCTCGTCGTCTTCGTTTCCACCCTTCCCTGCGGTGGTCAAGGGCACTCGATTAAAACAGAAAAAAAAAAAATGGCAAAAGCAAATGACAAAAGTGGCGCGGACCTGCAGAGACGGACAGTGAACGACGGATCGGAGAGGGTTTAAAATCGTCGTGAAAAAGCTCTCTGGGAAAGGAAGAAACAGCGAAGGAAGCGTCCTTTTTTTTTTTTTTCTAAACGACCGATCTTCTTTCCTGTTGCTCGACGTTGTTCTTTTGAACCTTCGATAACCACTACGAAGTGCGTGGAATGATCGTAAATACGTCGTCTCGAGGAGGCACGACAAAGATCTCTCGGTTTTCGCGTCGAGTAGAGATGTAAGAGCAAGAGAGATCGGATATACAAAAGAAATAGTCCGAGACTAGCCGCGTGTCGCTGTGCGTTGTTTTCGATCGAATCGTCGAGCCTCCTTCTCTTCGACTGGGCACAACGACGAACTTGAAACGGGATCGAAAACTGTTTTCCGCGCTACGGAATTGTGTTTACGAGCGAAATCAATTCACAGGTCGATCAAATCGTTCCCTTGTATGGTACACTCCGGTAGCCGAGTGCCTGTATCGTTTTTTCTTTTTTTTTTTTTTTGCATTTAAGTCAGCGGAGACTACGAAGTAATATTCCACGTTGGGACCAAATTCTTACTCGTCCTTCGTCGACGAGTAACACCTCAGAGTGCCTTTCGCTAACAGTAATATTAATATTAATACGAGGAGAACCGATCAAACTTGAGGCACCTGCATTGTTTCTTACAGTTTCTCATATAGCGAGCTTTGTTGAAATCATTCCGTTGCTTCGAGGATTCCATTCTTACATTTCTTCTGTTTTTTTTTCCTTGTAAGGACGAGTTATAACGTGACCGACAAACACCAGAATACCGAACGGTTACTGGTGTATATATCAAAGAATATCTATTTGTTTCCTTTTCTTTCCATTGACATCGTTTTAGGTTTTTTAAAGATACATATATTCTCGGTTGAATGGAATTGTTTTTATGTATTCTGCATGCGGTGTCGTGTCGATGATTCACGTTTTTAGGTGATTACCGTCCCCGCTCAGTCCTTTGTCCATCCTCGCATGCGTTGCTTACGCGTCTGCTCGGAGAACGAACGTTCGTGTTTGTCGACGTTCAGCGGAAAATTGCTATTTATTCACGGGGTTAGATAATGTTTCGAATGTTATCGTTGTCGAGAGGAAACCTCCAAGACACGAACGCTACGCCGCTACCACCCGTTCATTGTGATCTAAGAGGAACAACGATGTGCCTTATCTATACGTAGACCTCTAATTGGGGCGATCGAACGCGAGGCGCCCGGCGTCACGATCTAGGCGAGGAGAGATCGATCAAGAACGAAGATAAAAAGTTCACGAGCAATGTATGTTCGTTGAATGTGTCGCGCCGCGAGTTGAACAATTTCAGCACCTACTTTTCATATTTTTTTTTTTTATAGAAATATATTTTTCGAATGTGAAATCTAGTTAGGTTAACGATGAATATAATAATATTGTTGATACGAGAGTTTTTTTCGTTACACTTGCCTTGGTCGATTCGATGCACGAAAGAAAGTAACTTTTTTTTTTTTTTTTTTTTTTTTTTTGACTAATTAACGACATTAACCAGCATTTACCTAATAGCTGTTAAGTTTTATCACGCGAGATACGCCTGTATCGATATGCTTATTCAGCTTTCTAGAATCCTTTCGGCGTTGGACGATGCGATTCTCGAGAGTTCTCGCGGTGGGGAAGAGTATCGATTTACATTCGTATCGTTGTTTGTGAGATTAGAAATGTATATAATTCGTCGAGAAACGTGTGTCTTTCAATTGTATCTCAATAAGGAGTAAATTTTGTATCGGAAAATTTACTCTAGATTGTCGAATTAAGAAGTTAAGAATCTGAATATAAGGATCGAAACGATAAGAAATCGTTTCTATGGTCCGTAGAATTATAGAAAGTGAATTAAATAACGCCTGCAATGAAATTATTATGTAGTTAACAATTCGGACTTTACGATGTCGTTTTACCAGGCGTTGAAATCACCAGAGCCATCTTCCTGGTGACAAGTGACGCCATCTTGTTGGCGATAAAATACCGAATATCTTCACGAATTTCTTTAACAGAACTTTGATTAACTTAAACGATACTTTTTATTACGAATATAACATATAAGAAAAAATGTTTCAATAAGAAACATTATGTAACTAAATCTAAGCGAAGAAAATGGCGTCATTCTTTACACTATCACCGAGTATAATTTCAACACACAAGTCTTTTCTTGTTTAAATTTTCTTACAATTTTATTTATCATAAAAGTTTCTTTAATTAAAGGGTATACTGTCGTATAAAGTATATATATTTAAGTAAATATTCTTAATTTCGTCACCTTCAAGATGGCGGAATAATCACTTGAAACTGAAACAATTCAATTACGTACTCCAAGAATTCTATCGTACTACGCAATTTGTACAGTTGATCGAAATACATGTTCCGCGCTCTTGGTCATTTCATTCGATCTTTCGTCGTAGTAATAAGGCAGCACCGAAAGGATTCGATCGCTTCCTCAGATATATTCCCGGATCACGGGATTCTCGGCGATGTCAGATCGTTCTCCGCGATGCCGTCGATCCTTAATAGATAGCTTTATACCCGTCTGATGTCCAGTTAAATGTACAGATAAATATAACGATCGAAGGAGATTCGTCGACGACGAGAAATATCGTGTCGCCATCGCGGAGTCCGTTTTCTGGCGGCCCTTCTCGTTGTCCATTTTCTGTTCTCTATAAGCCCTATTCAAGAAATCAATTACTATACCGCTCGAAATTCGCCCCCCCCCCCCCCCCCCCGAAAAACGTATTCACATTGCATTTTTTACCTGAATAGAAGAATAGAGAATTTATAACGATGTAAAGGAACTAAACCGGACAGCAATGTTTTTACGTGAGCACGGGGACGCCGCCCCCGTTCGACTTCGTGATACAGAGCGAGAAGATATATTCATATTTTTGGAAACGTGTTAACAATGATTTTTCTTTTTCTTTCTTTTTCGTAATTACTAGACCGCCGGATAAGGACGATCTACGATTATGTTTGAGAAACATACAGAAATATATATTAGTGTTGTTTAAAGCAGATAATATTATATTATGAAATGAGATCATAAACAATGAATATGTTATGTAAGTGTCGACTAATCATTACCGTCCCCATTTTCTCCTCGAGTGTTACATATGTATACTATTTATTAAGAGCATACTCATTGATGCTCGTCAACGAGTTTATCTTTATTTACCTCTTTACCGGAGGATAAGAACGAAATGAAAACAGCGTGAAATAAAAATAATTTCTAGCGGAACAGAAACTGCGATAGCTTCGACAACATAGTGTCGAATGAAACGATTCAGCCTTCAGGTATAAAAAATGCACATTTATTGAAAGTGATATAAGTACAGTAGAAGGGTAATTGTATAAAACTGAAGTCGCAGCAATCGGTGCGCGTTTTTAAATTCTGAGCTGGGTCCGTAGGGGACAGACTTGGGCAAAATTCGATTCTAATAAATGAACTATACGTTTAAATAAAATCGTAGATCAGTTAGAATAATAATTTATTTCACTACTCATTCGTTAAAGTACGCATTGAAAAAAGTCGTCGCGAGTGTTCGAACGCTGAAGCGATCGACTCGCGGAATTTGAAATTTTTTTTATTTAAAATGTGTACACTAATAATGCCCAACTCTGGTACACAGCCTCTCGCAATTAGCTGTTAACGGATAACGCGGCGAGAATTCGAAAAATTCAGCTATAGAAAAACGTTCAAGCTCGAAGCTTTATTTTTTATCTTATCAATTCGCTATCAATTATCACGATCGTTTCGCGCATTCTATATATTCTTCCACTCGTATCGTTCGTGGTTCAGTAACGTTTAGTAGTAATTTATCTAGTTAATAACGCTTCGATTGTGACGTTAAATAATTCAGAACGGTCGAAACGATTTTGCTTAAGCAACAGAATTTCCAAGCATTCGAGGTCCAAGCGTGTTTTACTTGCAAAATAATCGTTTGGCGAGAAGAAACGAGCAACAGAGATCGCGGAATGTAATCGTCGATAAACAACAGCGAACTTAAAAATATGAATAACTTGTAACGATGGATCGCCGTTGCTTGATCGCATCGATCAAATATTACGAAGGCAAAAGCCAATTATTTTTTTATTTTTCTGGACGATGTTTCATTACGATGAAGTTTAAGAGTTTCATTGTTTTCTCTTTTTCGTTAAGCTTTAACGAACGACTAATCACTAGACCGCGGATGTGTGTGCAAATATAGTTAGATGTTCATAGAGCAATTTATAGAAACTGGTTTTAAAGAGAAATGTTTTTAATGTTTCCTATCAGACTCAAAATTGAATGTAAACCTGATTAACGTGATCCGTACCCTCTGGGTTATCGACAATTAACTTAACGTGAACTGAAGGTCACACGAAAACACGAGGGACACGGAATATATTAACCTTCTGTAACCAGATTGTCCAGGTTATCAACTTTTGTTTTTCACAAATGTCTTTTTTATTAAATTTCATCTTATAATGAATATGTACTCTTCAAAGTCACATGACGTTATAGAAAGTTGAAACTGTTCTAAGGTTTTATCTTTGTTGAATTTTCAGTAAATCGCGTGTTCTAAAAATGCATTAAATCCGCAGTCTAATTGTAAAACTTTCTTTGATCATCATCCCTAGAAATCCAGCTAACTGGAACGTTTCGTTTACGCAATATCAACATTGGTTACCCTTGTTCTCGGTACACGAAGGCCACCGTCATTTCTTGGCACGAAGTAAAACCGTATCTCAGGGCGATATTTGATGGCAGGTACGAGATGAGATTATTATAGGTGCATTGACAAGCTAAACCTTATTCTAAGCTCGGTGACGAGCGTGTAACTGTATGGACTTTGGGAGTGGTATGCAACAGAGGGACTTGCCTACACAGCGACGGAGCATCGATACTCGAATCAACAGCAATGATATGCAATCTGGGAATGATTGAAATTCGATGGAATGTATATTCGAGGAAGAATTAATATAAATCTTCTTACATTCATTACGAGAACAATAAAGACTAATTATACAACGAAAAATATTGATATAGAAGAAAAATACTAACAGCAGGATTAACAGTTTGTCATTTTTAGTTAATACGATTTGCATTATTGCAGATGGAGATTCACAAACTGAGTTATTTCTTCCTTTCCAAAGTACGCCTTAACTCCTTATAAAACGAGGAACTAACAGAATTCTTGTACCAAAATCTACAAGACAATTCGACGAAACCGATAACCAACTGTTACCAGATGCAAAATTATTCCTATCGTAAACTATATAAAAATTGTCATTCGAAATGTAAATGCATTTAGTAGAAATCAGGAAGCTCGAAAATAAATACACAAATTATTGCTGCAGTCTTGGTCAAAGTACGGGAAGAATATCATTTTGAGCTATAATTCTCTAAATCATTCCGAAGGTCTACCTTCCCAAGTATAAATCGTGTCATATCGTACGCTAGAAAACAATCAAATAGCGAATCACCCGTCGGGGTATTCTTGGAATCGAAACCATTAATTCGAATCTAAACTATCGTAGAATCCTTCGGATCATTATACCTCGATCCTTCTTCTTGCAACCATCCGACAAAAATCCCTTAGGACTTCCCGCGCAGGAATTGAACATCTTAAAGAGAGATTCTTCTCGACGATCCATCTGACACGCTGTGTAGGTGGCCAGGTAGAAGACGCCGGGCGTCCTCTTTGTGTCGATCGCTCTAGTCCGGGGATCAACAATGGGCGTCGTGCGTTGAAGGTTCCACGTGCTGGCAGTGTCTCTTTATCATATATAGCGTGATCGTTCGTTTCTTTCCCTTTTTCTTTCTTCGTTTTTTGTTCCTATATACTTGTATATATATAATATATGATTGTGGGTGTATCTGTGTGTGTGTCTCTGTGTACGTGTTACAGGCCCCGTTCGAGAATTAGCCTGGGCTGCTAATATCCGGCCAGATCGGCGAACGTCTGGTCCATCTCTTCGGCGATCGCTTTGTACTTACAGCGCTCGTTTACCACCACGTCTGCAATGCAAAAAAGGGAGGGAACGTGGTATTAGTCGGACAGTGTATGTCGTTATATCAGTCGGGATTCGCTATAGAGAGAAACGAAATCATTTAAATCAGTAAAGGAATCCAAGAGTGGTTTGGATTAATAACGTAAACATGCGAGTTGTTTAAACATTTATCACTGTGTGTACCTTCTTAATACTATAACTTATACGATCGACTATTTGGGATGGTTTAGTTTCATTAGAAAGAGAGAGAGAGAGAGAGAGAGGCGTTACTAGATAGATTAGTAGATGGACTGAGGAACAGTTGTTCAAGCTTCTGTCATTGATAGGTTTACATACTTTGTTGAATATACCCTTGGTAACTGTTAAAATTGTACATTTCAATAAACTTTCACGTTTATTCGCTGATAGGACAAGATTTACAGATTAGTTGGTATTTCTAGTAAATCCAGATTCAGGGAGGAAGAAGTTCGATGGAAATTTTCGAATAGAAGCGTCGTTATGCGATTTGTAATACTCTTTTATTATGATATAATCTCCGTTGGATCGAACAATGGGTACTCGAGGTCGGTAATCCGGTGATAGAGTAGAAAAGAAATTGTTTCTGGGCTCAATCTTTATTTGCCTGTCTGTCTGGTTACATGGATCGACGTTCGATATCCGTATGAAAATCCCGTGTCGTCGATTAAAAAGGGGGGGGGGGGGGGGGGGGGATAATAAATAAATAAACAGTGACTCGACTACGATTTTAGATCGAAGGGAATTGAGTCGATTAATTTACAAAAAAGAAAGAAAAGAAAAAAAGAACCAAGGAACATAACATATGTACTGTGAACGGAGTCGTCGTCGATGAACAAATAAAAAATACAGAACACCCGGAAATCGCGAAACGTAATTATTGTTTTTTTTTTTTTAACATAACGCAGTGATTGTTCTCTGTTCCGTTTTTAATTTACAATAATAAAGTTACACGTAGCGGGTCGGCCGGTTCGGTATTGTGACCACGATCGTGAGTGTATCCGGTAGTATAGTTTTTTTGTGACGAGCGGCCAACGATCCCTGACAGCCGCGATGGACACGTTCGATCGCCGACTATCAATTAATTCTTCTCGATCAATTCGGTGAAAGTAAGGTCCAGGTCGTCGCAGATGTATTTGTACTTTTCTTTCTCGTGTACGAGCTCGTCTGCAAGGAAAAACGTTTATGTTAACGATTTGTTCGTAAAGCGAAGATTGCCCAGATAGTCTCACTTTTACACTTAACACCGTAAGGGTAATCTGTATATCCTAGAGAAACAAATATATACATATATCCCTCCACCATATTTCTGGATCACATGGAATATGAAAATGCGAATATTAGAATGACGATGAGAAGCGGATTTCATGCCTTCGTGAACGATAAAATAGTGTGAAACAGAACTCATTAAGAGATTGTGAAGATCAAGGGTACTAGAGTAATTTAAAATATTTAATATATTTTGTGAAATATAGGAACCGAAGGCAAGAAGTCCCCACGAGAAAAATGCAAAAATGATACTCGTGAAGGTCCCGTAATGGGAAGAGTATCCGAGTAAAAATAGCTCTATCATCGTATCTATCTACAATTCGATCGTTATCGGTTGCGCGACAGCCAACGATAAGATGCTCTCGCGGATAAGGCAGTCGCGGACGCGTTAGACAAGTCATACACGGTGAGGTTTATCCTCGAGGCCTGGCCTCATGAGGTCGTTTTACATTAGGGGAGCTGGATTTCTCGAAGCCTCCTTGTAATCTGTAACAGGATGATAGGAGCTGTTCCGAACGTTCGGCACACCTCTTACCATCCTGTTACAGATTACAAGGAGGCTTCGAGAAACCCAGCTCCCCTAACGTGAGACGACCTCATGAGGCCAGGCCTCGAGATAAACCTCACCGTGTAATCCGTGTATGGCCTGCTTTAGAAAGCTTCAGTCGTTAGCGGCGAAGTAAGTGGGTTAAGAAGCTCTCGCAAGTAACTTACGGATCACGTTTGTTAAGAGCAAGCGAGACTGTGAGAAAGGTATGATTATGAAATTGTTGTCTTTTTTTTTTTTTTTTATCAATCGAAGCGTTAGAAGGGTTGGTTAGTCGGCTCGTTAGACGCCGTATAGCTCCATGAACGCCTGATCCAAGCCGTCCCCGACCTCCTTGTACTTCTCCTTCTCAACCACCATTTCATCTGCAAGCATTCGCAATTGTTATTTCGTAACCGTATCGCAAACACCCACTTCTGTTGTAACGTTTGCTCCCGTGTCCGGGCAGATTCGAGAAGTGTAGCTTTGGATATGTAGCATCGACCAAGCGGTTAAGTAAGCTCTGTTCGGAGATAAAGCGTTGTCTCGTGGACGGGAACGGGGATGCGGAGGATTTGAAGCTTTGTATGTATTCAGAGATGAAAGTTTTTAGGGATGACGTAGATATGAAGCTTGGTGTTCTTGGACGAAGTGAAGATGTAAACTGTTCGATTGTGAGACATCGATGTGATTGTTGAAAAAAAAGAAAAAAACTGATCATCGACAAGATTATTGAATAGATGGTAGATTTTTTTTATTATTTATACGACTGAAATTTGTTATCTAAAAAATAGGCTATTTGCAAAGTCATTAACCATGATAATTATCGAGGGGAGCATAAGATCTATCTGGTCATTCTTAGACTATACGATATTCCATTCGTGCATTATTCTATACAATTTAGATTGTCTACGGTGTCTAAGTTTCTCTAATTAGCTATTCAGTAATATTAAACAAGACTACTAACGTTGGTTTCTTACGACTGGCTATAAGAACTGAAACCGCCTAAGGGTTATTTCTGAAAGCATGTTGTTAAAGTTCCATCACCACGCATTGAAATCGCCAATGTGGGCGCTTAACGAACATCGTACATGACAATTCTAACATTTTACCATAAATATCTTTCCTGTATCATATATAGAAATATTATTCCATCACCAACATAATTTTCCTAAATTATGCAATTTCTCGTTTTCATATGCAATATCAAAATCTAACTTTTTAGGTGAACTAAAAAAAAAAGTTAGGGGACGGGAGAACAAAATACCGGAAGTAGAAGGACTCGTGCAAGGGACACGGGTTCACTATGAAATAGTAGCCAAGAAAAAAAAAGAACAAGCAATATTACTCACCGTTGTCTCTTCGATACGTACCACAGACGGTCCTCGGCGTTGTACGAGGGCATGCAACAACTACACACGGCTCTCTAACACAACGGGCAGCGGTTTTTTTGTTTAATTTCGCGTAGAACGCGTGTGGATCGGTTTGTTAACGTAGCCAAAGGGGGGGTTTAGGGATGGAACGTTAGTTCGTGACCGATTACAATAAAAACGCAACAACAAAAACAAACGACACACTGTTTTTTCAAAATTAAAATATATATTATAAACAGTTTTATAATAATAGCAATATATATAATAATCATTATCATTACAATGATATTAGTGTTTATTATCGTTCCATTCGTTTTTTTTATTAATATTAAGTAAATTAATAAACTAAAACTCTCGTGAACTCAAGTATCTGCGTTTACTTTTGTAGTAACAAAAAAAAAAAGATCGTGTATCGTTAACCGGTAAGACGCGTGGAAATAATATCCGTTTAATTATTGTGCTTTTACCTTTCGTTCTCGATCGTCGTGCTCGCGGCACACGTGTCCACCGTTCTCCTCCCAGTGTCTTTCGGAGATATATCTCTGTATTAACGGTAAATTAACTTTTCGACAACGATTTCGCGAAATAGCTTAAACATGATTAAATAAAATGGCTCTTGTTCTGCACGATTGGATACGAGACAGCCATATCGGTCTTCTATAAATATTGCACAAGGTGCGCTCGAAACTTTACGTTACAGTCCCGTGTCGACTGAATTTCGATGATAATCTGTCTTGCGAAACACACTGGGGGAGAATACTCGTCGCGAGGTGGGGGGAAAAAAAATCGCCACGACGAAGGATCATCGAAGGTTCGGAGAACCGCGTGGATGGGTGGCGGTCCTCGGGCAGTTTGCACGCCGCCTCTTTGAAATCGATCGTTTCGTCCCGCGATGACAAAGAGGTGGGGGGAAAAGATTCGCGCGATAAGTCACGTGGAATGGGCCAACGATAGGAATGATACTAATTAACGGCAGCGATAATGAATAATACGAGGTCGAAATTACGCTTCGCGATGTGGAAGTTCTTTCTTTCGTTTTCTTGTTCTTTCGTGTGTTCTCTTTGTCGGTGATTTTTAATATGAAATCGCGTTCCCCCATCTAGAATAAATATATACCGGGGGCACTATCGGTGAACGTCGAGCGGAGAAGACGATCGTTCGCGTCTGACGATCGTCCCTCCGATCGTTAAATGCAGATACACCGTCGCGCGTCCAGGAATGCTCCGCGATCACAGGTTTACGATCCACGCCGAGAAGCTAATCACAGCGAGACCCAGCGCTGGATCGTCTCGCAGAACGATCTTTTTTTCTCGCTTGGTACAGGTTGACGGCCTAAAAGATGGGGTTCGAACCAGACGCTAATGATTCCTCGTGAAAAATTAGAGAAAAAACGTAGCAAGAAGTTTTTTCGTACGAGCCTCCGTTCTCGAGATAATCGACTTCGAAGGTTCGAGCGATCTACGGAGCATGCGCGGTGCGCGCTGTGCACCTTCGAGATCGAGTTTCTCGAGAAGGAAGAATCGTACGAAAAATTCTGATACGACATTTTTCGTGTACTTTCTCGAGAGGAATCGAATAGCGCGCTTGTTTTTCGTCGTACCTCATCTTCTGGCGAACTCTGTACATTTATGGAGATGATTTAGAAATGTACAAAAGTTGATTATACACGATACGATGTGTTTGTAATCTCACGCCTGTCAGTATTATCAATGAAACTTCAGTACGAATTTTCGTATGCAAGCCAAGCACTACGTTTCGGCTAGCTAATGAACACACTATCTACTTTATTCTAATAGAAGAATCGTGGGATCGCCAAGAATTACTTTTATCTTGGGACTGTAACCTGCGACGAACCTTCTATATCTCGCCTAGGAATGTTGGCAGTGAGCGTATTTAAAAAAAAAAAGACAGAAAAATGGAAGATTATCAGTGATAAGGGGAAGAAGCGAGGATCCTTCTCGTGATAGTTTGAGCCGTCAAGATTGCGGAATGTAGGCGATGAGAAGCCGAAACCTCTCTTTTATTCACCGAGGAACCCACGACCACGGCTCTACGTCGGGAGAGAATTTCTTCTCAAGGTCAAATCGGTCAAATATTTTTTAACCGTAGCGTACGTTGCTGCGTGTATCGACTATTTTTTAAAATAAAATCCCTCTGAAAGTTTACACTGATTTCATCAGATTTATTACGACTGGACTGTGGACATTTATGCAAATTGTTTATCAACTGACCTATAAAAACAGGAGTAAAATAGAAAAATACTCTCTTAACGAGTGATTCTGTTAGACAAAAAAGAGAATACAATCTACGTTGAAGACAATCTCCATATTCGAGCTGTCGTTGGTCCCGCGAGGAATCAAAAAATCTTCTTAATTAATACGATTCCGTTCAATTACTACAGAACTAGACGATCACGTGGTCGAAAGCACCGAGGGCCCAACCAAGGGCTAACTAAAGGCCCAATCTTTTAGTCCCCGGCGGGGAACACCAAAGTCTCATTGTTAATCATGAAAAGCCGCGCGGCGTGTCTATCGAGGGAACAGCGATTTGCAAAAAGGAGAAACCACTCGGACGTGTTGTCGGCGACAAACACCAAAAAGAACAGAAGAAAAAAAGAGCATCGAGGGCAAAGGGAAGCAACCATCGGAATCGTCCCTTTGACGCAACCCCCTACCTCATTCCTCTTTCACTCTGAACCCGTCCGTTCCTCGACGCAATCATCATCGTCGTCATCATCATCATCATCTTCTTCGTGTCTCGTCAGAGTCTCACTTTCACGCTCGCAGAACACACACACACACTCACACACTTAGCAGGCATGCAACAATACACACACGCACACTGGAGGAGAGGCATACACACGAGAAAGAAGTGCGCAACCGGCTTGTCACTGATACAATAAGGAAATTGTGGGGGTGGGGCGGGAGATATGAGTCTAGCCTAAAAGAGGCTGCGTGTGGTTTTCATGTCCGTAAACTGTTAACGGAAGGGGGGTTCGGGTAGAGGTGTGCACCGTACACACGAAAGCGTCGCACAGCGTGTTTCTCTCGAATCGTTTTTCTCTGTCTCCGTTACTTCTCGTTTTGTGTTGTGTGTGTTTGTGTGTTTTCGTTCTGTTTTTTTTTTTTTGTTGATGTTTTATTCTCTTTTTTTCTCTCTGAGTCGTGTTTCTGTTCCGACGCGAGACACGATCTACATGTTCTGGATGTCATGCAGGGTGGCTTCCATCTCCTCCTGGAGCAATTTGTTTTTCTCTCTCTCGGCGGCAAGGTCGTCTGGAAAGATTATTTGTTAGAGGAAGCGGACACACGCCAAGCCACGCTAAATTCGCCGAGCAAAACTGCAGTCCACGGGGTTAGAGAATTGAAACAGGTGGGGTTCAGTGGAATGCGTACACACGTCACGCGGTTAAATCGTCGTTAAAGTCGGTTTCGCTGGTGATCGTTGGTGTTAGATTCTTTTGAGGGTTGTTATGGGGTTCGTGATTTCTCGCAGGAAAGATTTTATTTGTATTTTCTTTCAATTTTTCTGGAGACGACAGGGTGTGCTTTTTTTTTTGTAAAGAGAAGATGAATCAGTTGATTGGCCTGGTGCTCGAACTTTTGATTCTTAGACGAACAATTTCATAATAAATTATGAAGTTCATAGTAAATATTTGTTTTTCGCGCCACGAAAAACGCAAATATATCATCAAGTGTTACTAATACAATTAAAATGGTTAGATATAAAATATAACCAACTACCCTTAGTTGATTGATTAAAGGTGGAGGTGGTTTATATTTCACTTTTCAAATAAAACTTCAGGTACTTGGACCACCAGCTGTTTCGTTTTCTTCGAGGAGAGAACCAGATAAAACGGAAATGAATGTTTATAATCAGTTCTAGGTGAAATTCTTGATTTTGGGTGATAGTTGAAGCAACTTCCCCTTTGGAAGTACTTAAAAAAGAAACTCTTTATCTAAATAATAGACTCCGTTAGATACGGAAAATTTTTCAAGATATTAATGATAATCACTTACTTTTACGAATGTGGATGATTTGATAATAAACATTTACAACGATCCGTAACAAAATTTCACCTTTGACTCATTTAAAAATCATGTTCCTACAACTGATCCTCTCCTAGTAAGTTTGATACACAAGCTGTCGTCTAAAATGTTAGTAATTTTTGGTCCTACAAAGATGAATATTTCTATGAATTTGAAAAGGACAAATCGTTGAATGAACGTCGATGAGTCCCTAATCAATTACCATAAATGTAACTTCAGTTTTCATATACTGCTCCCTTCGATTTTGCAGTTCTCTCTCTCTTTCTTTCTGAGCTTAAAGGTAAACTGCGTTAATTTCTACTGCACGAAAATCGAACTGAAAAACTTATGAAGTAACGAATATAATGTGACCTAAACTATGTTGGAATGTTTAAAGGGTGTCTTGTGGTGGCTAAGAAAGTAAAAGTTTTCACAACTGAAAATCTGTGACGTTCAGTTGACTAACGGTGTGACAAGTGAACCGAATAAAAATAGCTGACTGAATACGCACCTTCGAGCCTGTCGACCTCCTTCTGGAGTTTCTGCACGGATCTTTCTGCGAACTCAGCACGAGCTTCAGCCTGTATCACAAAGAATATATTAGTACACGTAATGAAATCTCCTCGGTGGTGATTTGTCGTCGATTTTAAAATTCTGCGCGACAATATCTACGTGAGTTCCTCGTGCATACGTTTGTAATACATATTTCGACTGCAGATATTTACTTGATTGTACAATTTTATAGGCGTGAATGATTTTAAATGGAATTGAATCTTTATCGAATAAAAAATTCTATCGGATGAATTATCAAACAAAGGTTGCATTCTATACTTCATTAATGTTTTATTATTTCATTATATCTTATCACTTGCTTTTGTTACAAGTGCATAAAATCTGCAGTCTGGTAATAATTTACAGAACGTATTACGCATACGTAAATCGTATTCAATAAAACTAATTGTATCATATAAATTATATATATTGAAATATTCGAAATTAAAAAATGACTTTACTTTTTTTTTTAAAATCGACAGAATCAGAGTAATTTTGATAATAAATCCTTATTAGTAAACTCTTCTCGTTATGTCTTATTAGTAAGCTTCACTACATGCTTCAAACTGATTTTGTAATATAATATAAATCCGTAGTTAGTTAATTGCACACGTTATTCAAATCTATCGCCAATTCAGACTTCATGGCAAAACGAATGCTGCGATACTCGTACCTCGTGGTTACAATCTCAGACGAGATCAATATCCTTCTATCCCTCGCAAAGGTTAATTAACCGCTAATTACAAAAATACTTCTGTAATTATCCGTATACTTATGCGTAATATGTGAAAACATCGGTAACGTCACTGAAACGTGAAAAGATGTGCGAAATACGAAGAGGGAATTGTACAAAGAGGAATTTACAGACTCTAATTAAACTACCGAAAGGTCTAAAATAATACCAAATAAATAATGAACACAAACAAAAAATATAATACAAAAAGAAAACTGACAATTTTTTTAGGTTTTTTAACCGATAAATCACGACTCTATTCAAATATCGCGCCTGAAGACTCAACTTCCGTTCATCGATTACTTACCTCCCTCAATTGCCTGTGCAGTATCTTCATTTGACCCACGAAATTCTCCTCTCTTTGTGTCGCCTAGTTTTAGTCAAGCGTAAAAAAAGAGAAAAAAACGAGCTCACGTTAGGTTTGCAAAAATTTCAAAAAGAAAAAGTCTGGATTAGAAAGACAGTGAGGGGTGGGTGAGTGTAGTCGGGGTTGTTAAACGATTCATGGATCTCGCGACGACAAATCACACATTTTGCAAAAACAGGATGCAGAAAACACTCTCAAAGGATCTGTACCTCCTTTAGACGAGTGGTGAGAGTCTTAATTTGATTCTTGTACTCCTCCTCGCGCTGGTTTGCCTATGTACAGTAACGTGACCATTATGAATCTCGAAATTATGGTTACATCCACCAATTATGGTTGTCTACACGCGTGATTATTCTACGATATTATCTGTACTTATTTACTGTAAGGGGAATAATACAAAACCTCTACCCTTCTCGTTACCAAGAGGAGTCACACGATAGGGTTTTACGTGTTACGTTAAAATAGGACACGCGTTTTCCCTCCGATTTCATTGTTTCGTGTAATAAGTCTAACAGCATGTAATTTTTTTCGAAGACAGGTTTCGCTGCATCGCGACCAGTGGGAACGAAATGCTAATTGACGCAACATGATGGAGGGAATTGTTTGAGGAAACCAGTCATGAAATGATGGGTCGTGAATAGTTCTGAAGCTTTAAGGGCTTGACTGTATCGTGGAGTTTATGGATTAAGAGCAATTCACAATTGACAGAATAATCTTGAAATATTATGTAACAACTTTATATAGTTAAGTTTGCGATACTTTCGAGTGTAAATAGATATTCAAACGTTCGTATAAAAACAATTCTTGTGTATTTTTGATTACCCAAATTTATCAACGTTTCCTGATTAAAGAATGAAACAAGCAATGAAAGTGGAACGTTTGTATCTAATGATTATGACCATTACATATCCCGATTGTTTTAGTAATAGTATATCTTTGGAATTACGTAATTTAGAACTGTATATTTGTGCATATTGTTTACAGGGCACATTTGATTGTAATTCTGTTTAACGTAATTGTGAAATTACAATACAGGATGATTTCAAATTTAAATAATCATACTTTATCGGTACATTTCGCGGGTAAAAAGAAGGAGAAACATCCCCTTGAATTTGTTTCTATTCCAAACCGCAGAAGATACCGACAAAGTTTGACCGTTTATTTTCGCGACACCCTGTATAGTAGAACCTCCGCGTTTATATCTTATCCAAACTGTGTGTTTTCTTTTTATTGGCTGATACGCCGGAGGTTCAGCACGTTCGTTAAACACAGCCCGACAAAAACGAGTTGCCCGAGAGCACGGGTGTATTTGTCGCTATTCTGTCGAAAGTGAATTCGAAAGGAGGAGAAAGTGAATAGAACATTTTTGTATACTGTGTATCGTTTCGTGGTGGTACTTACCTTCTCCTCGGAGACCTCGAGGGACTTCAGATTGTTGCCAACCACACGCAGTTCCTCCTCCAGCTCGACGATCTTCCTGTAAAATGAAATCGACGGTTAGTGTATCGTGTTCCCCGATCGTCGGTCGGTTCCTACCTGAGCGTGTTTTCTTTATTCGGGACGAACACCTTGGTTTTTTGCATTTCATACAACGTTTACTACCGATTCAAATAATCGCTAATAAGTATAATTTCTCACCGTGAAAATTTATGTATACTCTCGAGACTGATCGGAATTTCAAAAATAAAACGTTCCACGAATCAGTGCGTTTTTTCACTACAAATTAGTCAACCTGGAGTTATCTGTACTACTTTCTTATTTAATATATACGATCCGGAGAAAAGTAGCAAAAGGGGACGTTATAAATGCATAGAATCTGCATGGTTAATGGTCAGTGTTTAAAGTAATTTTTCAGTCTGCACTTTCTTACTATTAGGGGTCACAGCGTTTAATAATTTCGTAGTTACTGATCCGTGAAGCTTGGCGAATTTGAAATATAGAAATGTTCAAAAAAGCTATTTTTTTTATGGTACCGCGTACTTTTAGTATCACTCAGTAAAAATTATTCTCTCGATCGAAAACTATTTCCGATACTACTTGACAGTATTGTTATATTTGTTTATTTTTGACGATAGTTTGTTTCGCGACCAGTGTTCGTCCCTGTAAGAAAAAAGCATGGAGTCGGACAGAAAAGGAGACAAAGGGTCAACGAGGCATGCGCAAACTGAACCACCTACCCTTCCGAAAGTTCCGCCTTCTCCTCGGCGCGCTCGAGATCCTGTTCCATCATGACTAGTTTTCTGGCGACCTGTGATCAACAGCCACACACGTGTCATGCGAAAAAAAAACGAAGCAAGGATACGGGAACATAAAACAAACGAAACAGAGATGTACAAAAAATAAAAATCGTTTCGTGACGCATGCAAACGTCGTGGAGTCTCCATTATCCCTCTCGGTCCCCAAGAATTCTGCTGAAAAATTTGTACAATCTGGAAACCTGTTTCGGCTATCCAAGAGAATCACTACTATGGTGACTAATGGAAATACAAACAACTATGGATATTAAATAATACATCTTCATACGTACAAACTACTCCCTTTAGTCTACTCTATATCTAAGTTCTATTCTCTTGGATGTGGAGCCAAAGGGAAATCTACTTGTCCTATGACTTAGCTAAATACAGTGAATCCTTGATGAGTGTTTGAAGGCTGAACATGAAATATTTCATAAACTAATTACCATATGCGACTGAAACAAATATCATTGGCTTTAGAATTCCAAGCTCTATCACTGTGCTAAACCTTATTAAAAAGTCAGCGTTACACCTGGGAAGTTCTCTATGTCAGTAGCAAGGAGCCTTTGAACACTCATCAAGGATTAACTGTATACTGATCTTCTTAGCCCTTTGAATCAAGAGTCAGCCAATAATTCATGACTGTTCACACATCATTGACATTCAAATGGGTAAATCATTGAAATAGATCTTTAAACAATCATCCTATTAACCCTCTGTACACCGTTCAAGCAACTAATTATACTACCCTTCAAACTATAATTCCATAAAATCATTTTATACATTCCCAAATACCCCTCAATTCATGGTTCTAATCGTCCCAAACAATGTACAAAGGTTAAAAAATAACATATATAGCAGATTACCTCATCTGCAATTTCCCTTTAGCCAATAAATAACAAAAGTACCAAGTTCGATCGAGGTGGCAATCGCTTGCGTCCGCGATCGATCGTGATTCTCGTTAGCAACTCAGGAGCATCGGCACCGCAACGGAAAATAAACAAAATCACGCAGATTTTAGACACTCTTCCACACCTGGAGGGTTCGTTAATGTCGCTGCAAGGGTGGAAAAGGGGTGATGGTGACGCGTCGCGTGGTGCGACTTGATACAAAATTAAATGGGGTCTCTCGCATGACAATCGGGGGAGGGGTGCTGGTGGACAGCGAATGCTCAAAGAAAGGAACTCTTTTTTCTTGTTCTTTTTTTTTTTTAAAAACAATGCTTACGACTCTCCAGCCTCGGCACGTTCCTCGGCGCGTTCTAGATCAGCCTCAACCATGGCCAATTTACGGGCGACCTGTATTAAACGACACATACAGAAAACTGTTTCTCCTTTATGTTCTACGGGTTTCGTCTCTCCCTCTCGCGCTCTCGGTCTCCCCCCGCCAGGCCTCTTTCTCACATTTCTTTGGCTCGCCGTCTGGCCCCAGTATCTGGGCCAAGATCGACGATCTAGCCTTTGGATCCCCCCAGTCGGCTAAGTTCGCCGATTCCATCTCCTCGACTGGAAGAATTCGCGTCTCTTGGAATACCACGGTGTGTCTCCTTATGCGTACGATTCGTTGGATGATTCGAGTTTTTTTCCTGGTCGAGTCACCTTTATCGCGGTTCTGACTGACGATTTCTGAACGAGACTCGGAAAACTCGCGAGTTTGGTGGAAACTGGGGACTCGATCGCGCGGAAGTTCGCGGTGCAAAGTGGAAGGTGCAGTCTGTTGCTCGGAACATTGTTCGATAAATGATTAAATGTGGGTGTAAAGGCTGCTAGAAACAGAGGCGATATAGAAACGTGAATAAACGAAAATGAAATAAGGAATTGAACAAGATCAATATTTAATTACTTGTTTATTTTAAGAACTTAATTTACCCCGTTTTATATATAATGTTTATTCACCGGTATATGTTCATTTAGTGGTACATCTATCCTATTAAATCTTACTGAAGTAGATATTTCAGATGTATGTCCGTATCTATTATGAATAACAAAATCTGTACTTCCATGAAAAATGATATTTCTAGAGTAGAGAATTATTTTGCCTATATTCAATTTTGTCTTGTTAAGAAATAACAACCTTGCTAATGAAGATCGTAAATTTTCAAGAATTGTTTTTTTTTTTTGTAAAATATTAGATGAGTCACGTCGACAGTCTCTCGATCTCCCACATTCCATCGCAAAAGTCTCCAGCGACGAACGAGTCAGCTCGCGTCGGTTAAGGGGTTAATAGTATTCCACGTCCTTACGCATCCCATTGCGCGATGGAATCGCAAATATTGAACCAGTGAAACACTAACCGCGAAACGTGCTTCGCACGACCATTCTCTGCTCGAGGAGCAAGGGAACCGTGTTTCGTGTCCACCTCCGCGATAAAGGCTCGAGTGCATAAAACTTGCATTCCTCCGCCGAGAGTAATCGATTCGATGGGTGGCCAATGTGCCGTGCAGACCCAATGAGGGTCCCTTTCCGCGCACAAAGTCCCAAAATAGAATAATATTGAGTCGTTCGGTGAGTGCACAACTTTACGAACGCCGTGTCTTCATCTTTTTACCGAAGGTATAAAGAAACGACTGATCCAGTGAGCATTGTTTTATGAAATTTATATACTGGGTGTCCGATAAATCGAAAATGTAAAATAATCTTTCATAGTTTTTACTATCCTCTAATTTTGGGTTTCCATCGAAATACTCTGAAAACACATAAGATGCAAGTTCGAAACCATGAACCGTAGTTCCACTATTGGAAATGCAACGAGCACACTCCGAACGGACTCGATATATTCTGTGGTTCTTCTGTTGAACTTACGAGCACGAAACGAGGATGATCCTTATCGAAATGGTCTTCCAGTCGCGGAGCGGAGCCTGCGAGGAGGACCGTCGAGCGGATAAGTACGAACGCGATGATCTCCGTTTATTCCTCAGAGATCGGCACGTACGAATGGAAATCGTCGGTCGAGCACGACCGGCGGTGGTGTAGTGGTCGTAAAAAAATCGAAGAATTCACGTCGTCCTCGAAATCAATAGCAAAAACGAATAACATAAGCCGTTTGGTTCGTGTCGATCGAAAACGACCCTTCCATTTGTCTACGACGACCTTCCCACGCATGCAACCGGTTCTGGACGAGCGTTGACGCAACCCCCCCGTCGGAAAAATGGCTTTCCACGTGCAATTTCACTCGATAATGAATTTCCATATACGCTGCCACGGACACGTGAATGGATGGACAGAAGGTATCGCTGAAAGGGGGTTTCAATTGACTACGGTGAAATGAAATTTATCGAGCTTTGGAGAACGACCCTTTGAGGAAGGACGTCGAGCTATTATCGATAATATGCTTCGACTGTCGCGGAGTGTATCTGATTTCGTTTGTGAAGCGATGATATATCGTTGTTCCAAGTATCTGGAATTGTTTTCATTAAACGATGTTGACGAGAAAATTGTTCACTAAAGGTATAGAATCTTTCTGAAATAAGTGGTACAACTGTAGGGGTGCAATATTTGCTATAAAGTTTACATGAAGAAATTGTTGGGAATAGTAGTACAAATCTTTTGGTTATAGTGATGGAGAAAGAAGAAATAATTACGTAGTAAAAAAGGAAAATTTCCAGATACTCATGAACACCTTTTATCCATGTAGTGACTTGTCAGCTACACGCTACACTTAAGAATGTAAGATACAGAAAAGGTTAAGGAAATTAAAAATTAAAAGTAGGAACGTTAATCGACACTCACTCCTTGATTTCGTTCATCTAAATCGACTATACTCAGACACTTCCATTCCCAAAGATTCGAAAGATTGATCGATTCTTCTCGAATGGCTCAAGAGCCACACTCAAAGTGAATGTTTTCACCGATCGTCCATCCCGATGATGTAACCCGAATAAATTTGCCGCTTAACGAGTGATTTGCGTAACGCTCGCGCATCTCCAGCGAACGATAAGCGATTATCGAGAGAAGTAAAACGAAAGGAAAGGAATGATCACACTCGGTTGCTGTTAAATCTCGCCTCCGGTGATCTAAGCTGCAAGAATTTTTGTTAGATCGTTAGGACAAGCAAACGAGATTTTTGTCGGTATTCCCGACACTCCACTGCAATCGAAACGTTAATTAACAGCACACAGGATTAGTTATAAATTCCTACGATTAATTAACAAACAAATTGACTAGATGCTCCTAATTGACTGTTAAGAGCAGAAATTCGTACGCGGGGATCGGTTTCTGGAGCCGCGTCGACGTTACAACGATTTTTGATATTTCGTGAAAACACGAGAACTAGATAATCATTCGTGTATCGATCGTAGTGAAACCGCGAGGCGGCAAGTGGCACGAAACGACGAACAATTCTGTTTTCACGTTGTCTCGAACTTTCTTTTCTGCCCGTCTAACGCCACCAACTGTGTTAACATTACGTGTACCAAAGCTGTAATCCATTCGTGCTTATCGTTCCGTTTCCCCACGTAAGTTACGTTCGGTATTATAATTTTATTCCATGAAACGGAAATCGAATTTCTATGGAAAAAAAATATTGGGTCACGATAATATATATATATATTCGAATTTTTAGACATGGTAGAAGAAAAATCTATAGAAAATGAGGTTGCAATTAAATTTCGATGGATATGGGCTGAATTGTAATCGAAATAATCAACTCTAAATTACAAATTCTAATGATTTAAAGTGTTAATATTTTATAATCGTTGTAACATCGACGTGACCACGCGGTTGACACCTACCATAACGGATGGATTTGGGTTCGAACATATCAGAGCTACGTTCCGAGTTCCAGCAAAGCGTAAAAGAGGAAATCTTTGGACAAAAGCAGCACCATTATTGTAACAAGACCTCAAACGGGTCCTGTTCTCGTATCACAACACAGAGTTAACCATATCTCGGGGCCAGTTTCTATTAAACCGAACCGAACACGCGGACCAACAACATCAGCGATATTAACGAACGATCGAGGGATGATTTTGCACGGCGTAAAAACTTTTAATAATTTTTTCCATTCTCTATCTTATTTTTCATTATTTTCTTTTTTACGAAACTGGCACTTGAGAAACTTATTTCGATTTTTTTTCCGTCTCGTCTGTCGCTCCTCTTATTTCAACAATATTTTATCCCCCGAATCTAAATCCCGTGAACACTGCACTTGTTTTTGCTATCGAACAATCGTCACACTGCTCGACGAAATCACAGACGATCGATATATTTATACTCACGATTTCCCTCGTTTCTTTCGAACACTTTCTCTCCTTTTTTTTTTTAAATCGATGGCCGGTGATATATTGTTGGATACTCGAAAAAAAAAAAGATCGGTTCACCAGTAATTTTGTTTTTGTACGATTGAATGGTATCGAGTAATTTCGGGAACGAATTACGATCGATCGTTGATGGAACTTCGATCGATCGGGACGCGCGCGCACGGTTGAATATGTACAGGGCCACGGCGGTTTCGAACACACAGAGAGAAGACAGAGAGTTACGGGGTTAGACACTATCTCGACTATCAACTAGAAACCATCATCGTCATGATCGTTATGTTTATCATTATCATTTTCACTGCAGCCATCACGCTTGAGATTCGTGGGCTCGCGAACCTCATCGTATTTCTTGTCAGCTTCTTCAGCTAGGAACCTGGCCTCCTTCAGCTGATTCTCAAGGGCGTCCATACGCTCTTCGTCGGCCAAGCTGCGATTCTCGAGAATCTTGCGGGCTCTTTAATAATTACCACAAAGAATCGGGATTAACATTACGATAATAGATGGCTGTGAAGAATAACGAGTGTCTTATACTAATATCGTGGCCGGTGACGATGACTGGGACGCTGTTCGCCTGCTACACCTGCTAAATATACCTGTACAAAGTACCTGGCGGGAGCAAATGGGTGATTGATTTTGACGAACCTTGGTCCATTTCAAAAACAGGGAACTGGTCCAATAATTGCCTGATTATTTTCTAATGATAAGTGCAATGTAAGCTGTTGAGAAATTTAAAAAAAAAAAAAGAGAAAATTCAAAAGCTGTTAGAAGTTAATCGAAGAGAATATAGAAAGTTGTGAAAGAATGTGTGTTTGTGAATTTATACGTTAATTATATTTACAGTTGCTAGACGTTATCTAGAGGTAAGATTAATTTCATGCATTTCTACGAATAACTGTGGATGAATCATTCCACGTATGTTATTTCTTCTGTGTCTCGAGAATTCAAAACAGGATCCTGGTTCGTCAAAATGATCAGCGATTCGTTCCCGACGGTGACAAACGGACAACTAAATGTCCAGTTTCGCAGTTACGTGACCCACCTCCTCGTATTTTTTATCCGCCTCCTCGGCGATCAGTTTAGCCTGTGCTAGCTGCTGCTCCAGCAAGGATACCCGGTCATCTTCCATATTGGTACGGTTTTCGAGTGCCTTGCGTATCCTAGCGATCGATTATCATTCGACATTTAGCATCTATTTAGTCGCCGTTGAAAGAATCGACATACGAATCTAGAGTCCATCGACTCTGAGCGACTAAGTTTCCGATAGAGTTCTTTGAACGTCACTTAACTTTAAGTCAAATTTTATAAAAAAAAAACTTATTTCTTATGAAAAATAATATGAACATCTCTGTCACACAGAACTGTAAAAACGGAATCGATTTTGTAGAACTAATCACGAAGTTTCCGACAGATTTATCGTAGATTTTTTATCAAAAAAACAAACTCAGTCTTCAATAAGTAGAACTTCGACGAAGTCGAATATGTCAGTGCAAGAATCACAGAGTTGACCGGCAACTATCAAGCCCCTTCGCGACAATAAACCACAAACACGTCATTCGGTTATCAACCACGATAAATCGTTTCTCAGTTACTCTATATATTCCGCGTGCAATCGCGTCCGATTTCGAACAGATTCAGCTACACTGGATATCCAAAGTCACGGCGCCGATAATCGACGTTTCTTATCAATATGACTATAATAATTGAAACGGAAAATTCTGGACAGGTAATCACGCGTGTTCTTTCAACGTCGAATTGTTAGTCCGATCGACAGCAATGTTACGTGTGTTCGATCGAAGTCGGAACGAAAGAGCCGTTAAACTGATCGAATTTACAGTTTGGAATATCACTTCGACGCGGTAATTAAAACATGACCAAGAACGTTGCTTTTCCATCGAGATTGTGACTCGAAGAAGTGAAATTCTAGCCAGCCGTACAATAGAATCGAGATTATTGAATTTACTGGTGTAACATTTGCATCATTTTCTAATTAAACACCCACTTCGCGGTATATGGAAACGCATGCTTTGTGAAATCGGTAATTACCGCTTTGATCACGGCCTCACGTCCCACCCCCTATAATCACGCCTGTGCGTGTATTCGATTATTGGATAAGTGTAACTCGTCCGCGTGGCTATATTCGACGGAATATTAGTCGCGACGTGATTATAATGCGTTATTGTGCGTCAACTTATTAATAGATCCGAGCGGAAGTACTTAACTTCGAGGAAACTCGCTCTTTCGACTCGACATCTTTGAACGTCCGACGTTAGTTTCGATTTTCTGGTGTTTCGTTCGTGTAAACGAACGCTGCTTTTTGTTAAAGTTATTGTAAAAGGAATCGTATACGTAGCAGTTATTAAGACATAAAGCAAAACAATTGAGGATGGACTCAAAACAATTTTGTGGGGTCTAAAAGCTTCCAAAATGTATAATTCATCGAAATTTTACTGTGTGAATTGCAATTCGTTTCTTCTTTGATGTTTCGATTTTACTGACGATCTTTACCATAACCCTTTTAGTATGTTAGAGCCGATATATTGACATTGTGGGTTTTTTTGAAAAATACCTTGAGTCGATATATCAGCTTTCCATTTTTTAATATAGTTTAAACAGATATAATGACACGTTATTTTCATTAAATAAATTTACATAGCTGAACATATGTTTACTGGATAAGGAATAATAACATTTTTGAAAAAGTGAAAATATCTTCATTTTTAAGAGAAATATGTGAATTTTAATAGATACCTTAAAAATCGCATAGTTTTCAAGGTATTTTTGAAAGGTACCCGCAAAACTTATAGAATATTCTAAGGGTTAAAGTAACATTTTGTTTGTCATACTGTAGTAGAACAAAGTAGATTCCTTTTACAATAGCCTTAGCCGAACTATCTGAAACCAATGTTCGATTTACCCTCCTACAAGGTTCAACTGTTTTATCGATCAAGGTAGATAATAGATATCTGCTATAACATCGAGGACAATTTCACCATTTATGAATCACGGAAAACAAACTTGGATCTACGATTTCCTCGATGCCACACATCTGTTTCAATATAGAACTCGAAATGAACTTACAACTTTTTCAGTATAAAATTTGGTCCATGAAGTGAACATCGATAAAAGTGCAAGAACTGGAGACTTTTCCAGTCTATTATCTGCCCATTCAGTAAAACAGCAACCGCACGTCGGCGACGTAAGTAGCCTCTTTATAAATATCCATTCAAGAGACGCTCATTAACGGTGCGACTGTCGAGCCGGGGCGTCATTAGACGGATATTTATAAAAATTACGTGGCCGCGAGCGCGCAACGGTCGTCATCGAGGAGAAATGAAAATAATGGTGGCGTCGTTTACCGTTCGCTCTCATCTGCGGCCTGCGACGCCTCTGCCAATTTAGCAGTGGCGGTTGCAAGGCGTTCCTCGGATCTCTCGAGGTCCTCCTCCAACAGTTGGATGCGACGATTCAGGGCGGCGACTTCGGACTCAGCCTGCAATAGACGAAAGAGATGGATTAATTAATTTCATTCGGAATGGATACGCTTCGACTGATTAGAGGGAGGATGAATTAAATCGTGGTTTTTACTCGACTGCATTTATCAAAGATCATTCGTGGTCTTTTATTGTCTGTTATTGTCTTAAGATTTTGTACAAAAGTCGCTGCTATGGCGACAAACAAAAGACGATAAGATAATAGATATTCTTCATTCCTAATATTTCAATTCTCGTCACGTAGTCTAATTTTATATGGAAAATACCCTCGATATATTTGAAACATTTTTTTAATACAGAAGTTAATAAGGTGACAGTGTAGTCAAGAGATTAGTTAAGAATTGCAAAAAATTTATGAAGATTCATACATAACGAACGTGTGCTTTTGAGTTTCTTATAAAACTGATACTGTATTGGTAAAGAATAATAAATCAGACATTGACCTCTACTTAGTATTTATGTATTTGACTAAGGATTTTTCCATTTGATTGGAAAATTCTGTTGACACATTATAATTTCAAGACTCGACGACCTTCAATTTTGAGCTGATATTGACGATAATGATTCGAAATGTAATACTGATACTGTATCAGTGCGTCATTAAATACTCGATGAAGATATCTGCAATGCTGACGTAATAACAGTTCAGTTCTGAAAGGACTTTATATCAGTAAGTATTGAATGCTATCAGCTGTAGGTGTTTGTCTAAGTTTCTGACTGAAATACAGTTCCTTTTATAAGATTCAACATAGAATTATACCTTACAATAAAAAAATCTCAAATAAATCCATTGAAAGTACCCCTTTCTGGTGTTTCAAAATTTTTTCCAAGGTACTTTCAGATTCGAACCGGACAAATGGATACAACTTTACACGCAGTCGAGTACAATGCAATTTTTCCAGCATCGTCGGTGCAACGATAATTCATAACGCATCGGTATAAGGTAACAATTATAATCCGAGCTAAGAACAAGCATACTCTTCCCCGTAAGATCGTACATCTGGTCATGTTCCTGAGCAGGATGTTACGTTCGAGTTATCATCGAAGAATTCCTCAGCTGGCAAACTGCAAGGCAGCATTTGCTGGCACATAAACGACCTAACAACGTTAAGATAAAAAGAAAGATACGGTATCTACGTTGACACAGACCGACCGCTTATTTTTTAAGTGATTCAGCCTCGTCGGATGCGACGATCTCGTTGGCACTAAACAAAGTACATACACTTCTTAACCCTCCCTATTGCTTTCGTGTCTCTTTGGAAATTGGACTCCAACTGGTGTTCCCATGTTTTTCCAGTTTCTTCTAATCTCCTTCCGTTCCTATTTCCTTAACCCATCGTTACAACCCCACCGTGATACTCCACTTCTTCCCAACCTAACTCTGTCCTTATTTCTTTAATCTTTCGCTACAATAACACTTCTTTTCCCACAGACTCGCCCTTATTTGTTATTAACACTTAATTGTAAAGTAAAATGTATGCCCTCAACTGAAGGCTGCGAGCCACATTCAATTCTCCCTCGGCCCATTGAATTAAGAATTCATCGTCAATTATTTTCTAACAATAAAAAAAAGAAGATAATTCAGTACGTAAACGTGCAACACGTGATTGAGATTCGTCAGAACGGAACACAGCCGTGACGAGAGAGATCGTCCAAGGTCTTCGCTCCGTTCGCATATCAATGACCCACGGCTTCCTTGAGCTCGTGCCTCGTCGCTCTCCAACCAGGTCTAATTGAATGGGTCACCGAGACCGCGTCACCAATTTTCACAGCATCCACGCGCCGTTCTTTGCATACAGAGAATCGTGTGCGCGTGGAAAACGGCGTCGTGATCGACGCAAAATTAGAGATCGTTTCTCGACGCGCGAATCACGTTCGTCGGGACTAACCGCGTCTATCCTGTTCAATTAAAACCAACGTAGTATATTTAACGCTCCGTGGATCCGATGTTTCGTTTGAGAGCAGATTCGGAATAATCTCGGTTAATTAAATGCAGGACGGTTTCTATTCTCTTTCATGACGCGATCCGCTGGAGGAACGCTCGCGATTTAATGCCGCTTTCCGCGGAAATCTAACGGGTGTACGTTTCTCTACCTTCCGGCGACTGTAGGAAGACGAAAAAGATTTCCTTAATTTTAAAGATTTGTTGGATGCATTCGTGCAAAACATCTACCCACTGGAGTATTTTATAAGATATATTCACGGGTGCAGTTTAATCAGTTAGAGTCAAAAATATTAGAAAGGATGGGTCTGGAAATTAAGCCTGAGAAATAGAATATTGTCATAGAAATAATTCACACATCGATTAAAAGAGATCATAAATATTAACTTCTAATACATTCAAAATGGAGTTACTTATACACAAATTGCGGAATTTATGTATTTCTGGTCTAAATAACAAAGATTACAAGCGTCTATATTTTATATCCAGCTTACTTTTCAATGATGAAATAATTTTTTTTTTGTAAAACAGTCATAAATGCAAATTCAATTCTTCCCCTTTTTTCGTTTACCTGAATCTATATATATTAAAAGAAATTTTAATACTACACAGTCAATTAATTGGAGAATGTTTCTACTAACACGAAAACACAATTTAATCCACGATAGAATCCAGAAACACGATTGCCTCGGCAATTAAACCATCACGAGTTCGGAGCAGTTACTCAAGGGACAATTTGGCCAGCGTTACGTCATCACGAAGCGAACCACGGGCCCTATTACAAATGTAAATTGCTTAACGCTCGATTACACGTGTATTGGTAGTAAGCAATTCGAGGCCCTTGTCCCCGTTAGCCGGGCTGCACCTGCGACGATTGTGTACCGAGCGAGTTCAATCCTAATTCATCGCGCGCGTTACCGAGCGTTACGCGCGCTTTTATGCACGTGTTACCGTTTCCCGGCCATGTATGAACCATGCATCCGGATCATTTGACACGCCTGCTTTTCCCATCCCAACGACACACGGGAAAATTAATCGAAAAGCATCGACCTGGATCGATTTAACGCGATCATATCTGGGGTGGGTCTGTAAAGATCGAAAGTAAATTAACTGGCACAGTGAATTGCTTTATGAAAAATTAGAATATTCATCGAAAAAATTAGTTATTTCTAGTAATGATCGTTCCGTATCATGAACTTGGTCCAAATTCAGTAGGGAGCTGCTAGTAGGGAAACTGCGAGAAATTAAGTCTCAAGCCACGAACTTATAGAATAAAGATATCATTTAGTTTTCGGAGTTACTGAAATTTATGCCAAATTAACATTCAATTTAACATTTATTTCAGTACTTGAAATAAATTTACTAAGTGGTAGGAGACTTTTCTTCTACGCCACTTTTTCCTTTACTGGAAGCAGAGTTTGCTCGAGAGGGTACCTATACATCATTGATACTTCGAGTTAAACGGCATGATAATTCAGTCACGGAAATTCAATCGCTACGTAGCACGATCTATTCCTGTGATTCCTGATTTACTGGACAATTAGTTGGTCAAAGCTGCGCCGCCGACTTTCCGCTCGATGGTAACCGACACGCCCACGCGCGCATTGCTGTACCCGAACAGGTCTCTCTCGTCGATAATATCCGCGGTAATGTTGGTAAGTGTGCCAAACTTCCGCACACGGATCACCCTCCGTTGCCTTCTATTACGTTCTGTTAATTCGACGCGATACACAACTGTTGTTGCTCGCGAATTACTGGGAACAACGGAGCGGATCGACTTGGAGAAATTTAAAAAAAAAAAAAAAAAAAAATAAAAAAACATTACGTAAATTAGTTCCTTCTTTTCTAGAAGTAAAAAATTAATGTTTCATGAATAATTTCAAGTTTTTTAGCCAGGGAGGACGAACTAGGTGGTCATTCGAGTTCGACTATAAGCACGAACGATATTTGCTTTATATTTGTTGGGAGACTAAATAGACGTGTCAAGTTAGTTTCATTCAATGAATTTCAATGATCGATAACTTCTAATGTTGTATCTGATGGTACCATTCCTAATATTCAATTTCCTTTACCCCCAGCATTTTCATGGTGCTTTGGCACATTAACTTCATTTGCATACAATTTCCATTAATCCTGAACCATCAAACACAGTACTCTACTTCATGGAATAAATTACATCCACCACGATGAAGGAAATCTTTCGCGTGTTTCACCTTTGTATACCCTCTATCCAATACAAGAATCTATGAAGAAAAAAACAATTTATTTCTATAAATCAATCGAACTTTCGCACGATCGCCACTGAGAAACATTGTTTATCTATAATTCTACCTCCACAGACGATTACCGCGAAAATCATCACGTGGTGAACGGATCAACGGTAGGATTGTTTCTAGTGAATCCTCAACTCGCCGGAAAATAGATCCAAAAGTGTCGATCGATCGGTTACGACGATTACCACGGACTTAAATAAACAAGTTTGTCGGCATTAACGCGGCCGGTTTCTTTATTAATAAATTCGCTCTCACGATGGAGTCAATCGAAGTACTCGATTATGTAAAACGGTCAATAAAGCCGCCGCCACGTGTCTCTGGCTCTCGGACGTAACACATCACTTTCACGATTCGCGCTAAATCCGTCGACGTCGGGGGCGAATCAATGGATCAGGAGGGGAACATTGTGTCTCGCCGGTGAGACAATAAACGCGATACGGGGCCGTGTGTCGGCTGGTTATCACGTTCTATTAGAGAGGAAAGGGAACGAAAAAGGAGTCCGCGACGGCAGTGCACTTCATTGCACGACGACAAAAGCTTGTTAGTGAAGCTTCACCGATCGCCTCTGTCCGCTGGCCTTTTAGGACCGACCGCGCGCCATAAGCTGGACGTCGTCATCGTCACGGAGGGATATATGTTGACATTTTTTTTTGGAACGTATCCAAGGTTAATCTCTATGACATAATCGGAAGCAACGTGTCCGTTATTGCTCCAGTTTCCTTCCAATGTTCCCTTTGTACACCCGAGATAGGTGCTCGCAATTGGAGCTTTTTGATAGCTGTTTCATGGAAGATCTAACCCAGACCTAGCTCCACGGGAGGAGAACCAACGGGAATCTGGGCGTTTCTGCGTGAACAGCTTTGATTTCATTCGATTACATATGGGTGGTTATGAGAAGATAAATAATAACAAGAAAGTAGGTAAATTGGATAATATGTACACCCGCGAGCAAACTCAAATTTATTCCAAGTACTGAAATACATGTTAAATTGAATGTTAATTTGACATACATTTTAATAATTCCCGAAACCAAATGGCAGAAGGTCATTCCTCCACGTCACTTTTTTCCATAGTGGAAGCCGAGTTTGCTCATAAGTGTACATAGCAAAAGTGATGTTTACCACACGAAGTAGAGGAACTTATGATTGATTTATGGAAGTTCGAAGATATACAGGTGGTACCAACTTGAACTGAACTTTGCGTCCTGTTGTTTTTGAAGATTCTAGTCGTCGAGAACATATGTTATAGGGAAACATTCTAGGGAAATTCGAAACAATTTCTTGCTGTGAATTTATGCTTTCCCAAGCTTTGACAGCAGTTCCAAGAAGTACGTATATGTAAAGTAATACATGCAGAAAGAAGTCTGCCTCGGTTACTAACTTCAATCAATAATTTTGTACGGGGGAGGCCGTTGTAGACAGGATATCGAAGTCAACGAGAGGTTTCTTCGACACGACCGAAAAGGTCGCCATGGGAAAATAAATTTTCCGCTCATAACCATTGACCGGTTAAATGTCAATCTGGTAAATAGGCTTGTGGAACGTCAGCACGTCAAAATAGGCAGCAGTTCGTCGATAAAAAAAAAAGAAACACCGATTTCGGATACGTGAGCATGTACCGTCACATCGTCATCCTACTCGAATTTCTCCTGGGCTAGTGTTCGACCCTAGAATATCAACGAGTCACGCCGTTCCTCGAACATACACGTTGGTCGGTGAATCAACCGGTTGAGACTACGGTGTTGTTTGAGTACTTAGGAAAGAAAACAGAGGCAAGGTTGATTCGAATATTTGAAACTGAGCTGAATATTCGAAGATATCTGATATTATGCAAAACTACTTTTCTAACACGTTGAAACAGTTTGTACGGTATAAATATGGGTATAAGACTGTTTACGTTGATTACTCAAGTAATAGGACCAGTTCTGATATGAAGATTTACTTTGATCCAGTCGAACTTTTTAATAATACGTTTGTATTCGATTACCTCGAGTGTAATGTGTACTTCATTTAACTGAACAGTAAAAAATACAGAGCTGTTTAAATGCTACTCCAATAATTATTTTCAACTGAAAGTCAAACAAAGTTCACAAAAATTACGTTTCCCCTGTTAAGTACTCCAATAAATCAGAAGTGTTATTGGAATCTTCACTGAATATTACGCGATGCTCCCATTTTATTGCATTTCACAGATTCACAAACGCTACGAATTCGCAAAATCCGCAATGCGGTCATTATCAAGCAAAGTCCAACATCGTACGAGACGGTTGACATTACACGCGTTTCCGTACACTTTCCTTGGCCAAGTTTAGCATACAACAAAACCCAAGTGTGATTTTCCTCGGAACAAGTGGTTAGACTAGTGCGCGGTTGGGTTTTACGGTAACCGTTCGCGTGCACGAGGATCGTATGCGTACACAGAAATCGACCGGCAAATCTCGCTCTCCATGGCGAACGATCGGGTCGGAGCCACGGTGGAACCGTTTAGGTCATTACGTGGGGGCCTATCGGTTTCCCGAGTTATTGTTACAATATTTTCATATGCACGGAGGATTGTTGGCAGACGGTGGGTTAGGGTAGCTTGATAAATTTTCAAGCCGGTCCTTGTTGTATCAAGAATGTCTCGAGTGCCGCGAGTCGGGTCGGTGTGTCCCTACCATGGCCACCCTCCCCCACCCCGCTGGCCCTTTCCAGAGAGCCACAACCCAGCCTGACGACGACGTGCCTGACACTCACGATCGATTCCTATATACACCCGTGTTGAACGCCGGTTCTGATGTTTCGTGTGTGTACCACGCTGGAAATGATCCTATCGAGAGGTTAACGAATATCCCAGTAATCCCCTAGCAGAAACTACCAATTCACAGGGTTCGATCGATCCCCTGAGGGCTCCTTAACAACCTCACCGCCAGCCGCGGATCGATACTTTTCCCGAACCGTATGTCCTGCCAGGTTGAGCACCATATTTCCGGTAAAGACACGCCGCGGTGTACGTTCGGTGCGTATACGGAGGGGATCAAACTGACCGCAGAAACCGTCCTCGCCACGAGACGAATCAATCTGCGGTAAAATCGACACGAATGCCCCGGTACGGAACCAGCGGTTTCTAGACGCACTGGTATTTACTCGCGTCCGACCCGATCAACGAATCCTTCCTTCTCGTCCCGTGTGTGTGTGTGTGTGTGTGTGTGTGTTTGGTTCACACACACGTTCGTTGTCGCGAGGCGTCGCGGAACAACCGAGTATGTACACAGAGAAATCATTGTACAGGTTATACAGAGGAACGTAGATCGAATAGTCGAAGCAGACTGTAACCGGAGGAGGATTCTCACGATGGAACATAACAGCAGCGTAGCTCTCTTTCTCTGTCTCTCTAAACTCGAGCTGTTCACAGAGGGAACGAAGAAGAAGGTGGTCATAATGCGGTTTCTCACTCACTTCCTCGCGGCGTATCACTTCCACCTGCAGCCGTTTCTGGTAATCTTCGCACTCGTCCCTGTGCTTCTCCATCTCCTCCTTGGTCTGTCTCATCTTCTTCTTGAGCAAGTCGAGAAGGGTGCCCTGCACTTGGGTGGTCGACATGCTGGCGGAATAGTCGCGTGTAAGCGTTCCCTCACTGATTTAAAACGCCGCGGATTACGAGTCTCGTACGGCGGATCGAAATCGAGACGGAGCTCGACTAACGGCGGAAGGGAAGGTAAACGGACGGTCCGGAAATGATAACCGGTGAACACGACGTAACGAGAACCAATGTATGTCGGGGGGGTTACAAGAAGCGACCGGCACACTCTTTGCGAGAGAGAGAGTTTCGTAGCCTCCGAGCTGTCGTGCACTGACGACCACTGGCTGCTGTGACTGGAAAGCAAGATGGCCGCCCCCGGCCATCAAGCGCATGCGTACTACTCCTCTGCGGACGTCAAATAGTCCCTTGCCCTTACTACAATGTTTTCTCGACGATATTACGGTGAAAGTTTTGTTCCACTAATTGTAACGGGGATGTTGATTCGATCTTTCGCTTCCGATAATGCTCGACGTTCGAAGGATTCGGTCTGACCGCTGTACGATGGTTTTTTGCTTTCGTGACCGCGTTACGAATCGTGATGCGCACGCCGAGTATCGCTACGCCGATCGACGTGTCGTCGCGCGCAAAGCCCCGGAAATACCGCGCCCGTCCCGAGCGCGCCCAACCGTTCGAATGGACGCTCGACAACAATCCCTGCGTTGTTTCGCGACGCATCTTCAGCTTTTCCATTCGCGTCGAGGGTCAGCGCGTCTCGGTGTTCAGGGCATCGATGACACGTCCGAACACAATCGATAACTCTCTTCAAAGAGCGGATCGCTTCGAGTGACTGAAGCATTGTTTTCCAGATTTTTCTGGAAATTGGAGCATTGTCGGTTTACTTCGAGGACTTTCATTTATTCCGATGCATCCTCGCTTTGATTCACGTGGATGATACCCTTCGCGATTTTTTATGCAGCAGTTGATAAAATTATGTAAAATAGGAGGTTTATACTGATATAAGAAATAAAATGAAATAGAATGTACTATAATTTGTATAAAGATAATAAAATACATTTCTTGATCCTGTAAGTTGATATCGCGTAAACTTGTAACTATATGAATTAAAAGACGAATGTGCATATGTATAGAGGTACCCAATAATAGATGGTATTTGATAATGCAACGGTTCTGTAATTGTTCGATCGGTTCTGGTATAGAGTGTATCGAGACAAAAGATATGCACGCGCCATCTACGAACACCTTCGTGTAATCGGTATGCGTTGGTACGTTTTACTTCGTTTACACGTAGAAACGTTAAAATGAATGGTGACGTAAATGCAAAGTTATTAAAAAAAAACTACAAGTGTTTAAAGTAATATCCCATCTAATTAAAAATATACGAGGGGCAGGAACATTTGTGAAGCAAGAATATGAAAGTACAAGAAGGAATTATATTTGCCATATTGGTAATCACAATGAATGTGTAGAATGGTAGATTGTACACATAAGTTAATAACACTAAGTATATAGTACCAGATAATAATTCGTTATAGGTACTTAGTATTCAGTGTATACTTAAAAATAAGGCTTCAAAATTACTTGACAGTCGGGTTCGAAGCCTAGTCACCGTACATACAATTTGAATCAGGCAGTCTGACATGCGCATTTACTCTACGGATAATTTCGACTACCGTAGCGCCATCTTCCATTCTCCGATTCTACTTCAAATTTAAATTGCCCCTAAAGTTTGGCCATCATCGAATTAAGAGCAATCAAGAGAGTTTCAATTGAATTTCCAGAAGAACCTGTAGCTCGCTGTACGCTAACAATACCAGCACAGATGGCAGCAGATTCGCGAGAAATCACGGAATGCGGTGTATAAACATTGTAGATAAGATCCAAGGGAACTGATCCACCGTTCTAAAGGTCATCGGCGTACGTGCTACACGAAACGTGTACCAAATTCGTGGCAATGCAGAACGGACGTTTTGCAATGGCGTTTGTGATACCGTAACACATCGTTGGGTTTAAACGCTTCTAACGAGGCGGGATTTGTGGGAGTGCGTTCCGGGAGCGATGCTTACGCAATGCCCGCTCCAAGTGCCGAATAAAAGGCTGCTGGATTCGTGTACAGCCGCCACGTATTTTTAGAATGTTGACGAATGCTACTCGGTGTATGGTTTACACCAGGGTTTCAAAGGGTTTCGACTCAAAAGAAAGTCTTTCGTTCTCCTGGAACGTTTCAAACGGATCTTTCTTTGCTTTAAATTGCTTTAAAGTCCACATTCTGCTCCGAAGCAAACTTTTAAAGAATCACAAAGAATTTAAAAATATTTTGTAAAGTATCATTCAGTTATAAGGTTCGATATTTTATACAATATTTTCTACCACAAGAATGTGATACTTTTGAACCAAAGTGTACGTTCGACAAACTGATAACAATTCCACGTTTGGTAGTATTGCATCCGGTGTACGAACACGTCATGTTCCATCGAAAGGCGCGTCAGTACTGTGCCAAAAATGAATCAGTAAAAAAATTGCGTCGATGCATGTCTACGTGCTCGTTAAGAAATGAAAAATTTGCATCATTCGATCCGCGGATCGACAGGCCGTCTATATAAGAATACCGTTCATCGTGACAGGCGCGAGAATCACGCTTAACCCATTGTCCCCGTTCACTAACCCTAACAATAAGTGTTCTTTGTCGGGCGATCGTGCGTTGTTAAGCTCGACAAGAAGTCCTTTGGCTCTCGATACGCTCATAATGGCCTCTTAATTATTATTACACGATCGCGACAAGTGGTGCATTATTCATCGGAACGCGATAACGCGAGCTCGCGATTTCGATTTTCAGTTGGCAACCAAGAAACGAAAGCCTTGGACAGGGCTTTCTCTAAACATTATTCGAAGCGGTTCGGTAATTTTTCAACATGAAAGCGTAGTAGAAAACTATATATTCGATTAGAATAAAGGCGCAATAAATAATCATGTTATCTGGACTTTAAACAGCGTTCGATTTAATGGTCTGTAACGTCATCGCGGCTAACCGCTGGATCACCTAACTCAACTGAGTGTATTTTTACCCGTTCTCCTCCTTATAAGGTATCGAATTCACGAAGATTTACCATGCTCCGAGGAGAAGACAGCCGGTAGCGATAACGAAGAGAAACGATCGACGACCCGAAGTAAAGAGAAAGAGAAAGCGAGACCTTTAACCGATGACTCGTTTCGTTATCAAGGGCCGGATGACCCCAGGGGACCCATTGACCGACGTTACCGGTGTATACGTCAAGGTCACGTCACGCGGTGACCTTCCATCTCACACGCAACGCGTCTATATACCGGCCCCGCGCATCACCGATGGCATTATGCGATACTGACCCGTTTCAGCTGGTTTCCCATAGTGTTCTGCAATTCGTTCTTTATCAGCCGGAACTTTATCATCGTTTCGCTGGAGAATATGGATGAACCGAATGCCAATCCAGGATAATCGGCGCATCTTCTCCTTCGTCTAGCCTCTCTTTCGGCCTGTACTTCTGCCCTTTCGCTGGGACATCGCAGCTTGGCCAATTCGACCAGCTCGGGATCCTCGTCGTCGTCGGAGTTCCCGTCACCGCGAGCCCTCGCGACCGCGTGCTCAGGCTCCGGTGATGTGTCTTTGCTCCTCGTGTCGAGGAACTCGTCATCGGACATCTCCTTGCCATGTGGTCCCGTCCGGGACCCGTCAAACGGTTCAATATCGAAGCTGTCATAGCTCTCCTCGTTTTCGTGTTTCTCACGAACTTGCTGTTCGTGTCGTTCGTCGAGGACATCCGGGCTACACTGCGCGAGCCTCTGTCGGATGTTCGTGTTTACTGTCGTTATTGTTCTTGGATCTTTTTTCGTGGATGGTACCACCGTCGGGTTGTTACGTAGCCACCTCGCGCCGACGGTCGCGGCTCGTCTCACCGCGGTGGAACAGTCCGTCGTATCGATGACACTGCTCTTTTCGTCGAGTCTCGGTGACGTAGCGTTCGACGATGTCTCATTAAAACCAATCGTTGTCTCTTTAACAATACCAGCAGGGCCACACTGCGCGGGTCCTCTGCTGGAGGTGTCGAGACGTCGGCGGGTAGCGTGTCGCGGATGATGCTGATGACCGCGACGTCTCGTGGTCGATGTGAGAGGTGGCTCCATACCACGTTATCCAGCTGCCAACCCTGTTCTAACCCCTTTCGTTCCACCGTTGTGTTGTTGTTGTTTTTTTTTTTCAACGTGCCACACGCACCACCGTTACTACCACCGCACAAGGTACACCGCCATCTTGTCTGTCACTGTTCGTAACACGTTTCTCACCGCGCCACGCATACGTCCTTCTGTCTGTCCCTCCTCTGTGTGGTGGCACGCACACACCGTGCCGTACAGGCGAACGCATGCACGAGAGGAGACACGCTGGTCTTCCGCTCTCTGCACCGTCCTGCTCTGATTTCTGTCTTGCTTTCTCTCTCTCTCTCTTTCTCGGTCTATCGCTCTATGCGCGGAACCAGGTTACCCCCACCATACGCGTACCTACTAACACACCGAGCGCCACCGGACCAATGAAACGGCGGCTCCGCGTACTAACGCCCGACTGGACGTTCATTTCGCGACGAACCCACTGTATCGTCGCCCCAGCGAATGCGCACGACCGACGCGACATCTTCCGATTCCTAAACGTCACTTCACCGTCGGTAACAACGCGGCGGTGGCTGATAAGGGACACCTGGTCACAGTTTTGGAATTGATTTCGACTACCCTTTTGTTATTACAACTTGTTTGGTTTATTGCACTTTTGAATTACATTCGCGTGAAATAAAGGTTCTGTTCTTTTAACTGTCAAGTATACAGTTCTCTAGGGGAATAAGTTTAAGAATAAAATCTAAAATTTGAAATTTAAATTCGATGCTCGTTATGAATTATCGTTGATACGTTATCGACGGTTGATTCTTTGGAATTTTTGCGCGATAAGGTAGTTTCTGGGTACTTACGTTCTGCAGAGCCTTGTCCTTCTCTTCCAACTTCGCATTGACCTGCATGAGCGCCTCCTGAGTCTGGTCGAGTTCATTTTCAATGGTCTGGATCTTCTTTTGTAGGGCACGAGCCTCTTCTTCAGCCTTTACAACAGCGCAAATACTCGAATCAATTAATTTTACTCGACGGGACTGTAATATACTAAATTTCCTGTGGAGAATATTGTAGCAAAACTGAGAGAACACGAAAGTTCCAGGTCTATAATTGAAATTCTTGACGAGTTGCCAATCCTATATTGCATTTTTATTACGACGCGGTTATTTCATCGCTATTTTTACCTTCACCGCCCCGATGTCATAGAAAAGGTAAACAGCCAAATTTTGGAACTCCGTTACGTATATCGAATTACTATTTCAGTTAGTCCACGCGGAACTTCATTTACCCACGCGGTTTTCGAACCAATACATTTAATCGAAGCGATTTGACATCGACTAATAGTCAATTTTCTCTCAAATTACCTTTTCGGCTCGCGCGTTCGCGTCGCGAGCTTGTTGTTCGCAGAGCAACGCGCGATCCATCGCGTTGTCCTTCTCCAGCTTCATTCCCTGCATCTTCTTCTTGATCGCGTCCATGGTGGCGGTTTTGTTCCTTCACTCGTTCACGTGAAAAAAAAATGGGGGGATATCTGGAACATCAACGTGTCAGCCTTATTACCCTTCCGTGTATCCCCTCGAGTCAGCATCCAACTGTTTTTCCCATATAACCGGGGTTATCTACATCGATAAATTGTACTTTTTAATTCTCGATGGTTCCCCCGTTCGCTACGCGGAGTAGGATCGATTCCCAAGGAATCTCGACCTCGCTTATCTCGCCGCCGTACCCCCTCTACCCCACAGGTGATTTCAACGACCGTGAGACAATATCGTGGCCGCGATTAACGACCTGTTTTAATTAGATAGGATTTTCGTTCCTTTCTTTTTTTCTGCTTCTCGCGGCCACGCTTCTTAGGGACGCGGGGCATAATTGCCGTGGAAATTCTGGGATCGCGTTCGGGGATTCGCGGCTGTTCACGATACCGACGGCCATTGCATCGAAGTATAATTATATAAAATCAAACGTCTTCAGTGGCGCGCGTCCTTCTTCCTCTCTCGTGACGTCAGCCGCTCAGGTATGCGATCCTCCAGGATGAACCGAGGCGAACCGAGAAGATCCTTCGCCGGCACTGTTCGCATTTTATGCGCTCGTTTCTCTCCGTTCGCTCGCTCGCTCGTAACGTTGCGAGAGAAACAGGGAGCAAACCCGGGGAGGAACGGGTTAATTTTCTTCGCGGAAACATTCCTCGCGTTGTTTCCTATACGGGTGTTCTCATCGACTGGGAATTTTTATGCTGTTTTCTTTATCGCAGAGAAGCCTTTGCTCGTAGAGGATTTTAAACATTTCGAGCGAGAAGTTGAACGTCTTTTGCGATGACAGTTCCACTTAGGTGGAACGAGATGTCTGATTTTGTAGAGGGTACTTTGGTGAAATAAACAGAGGATTAATCCTCATCCGTCTCTTGTGTCAATTTGACAGATTTCTCTCGTAAGAAATAACGTTGTTCTATCATCTGTTGGTAAATTTGACCGAGTCTCCGTGACTTTTGTTTTAAAAAATTTGCAGATTTAACTATTTATCTAATTATCATATTAATTTTTTATCACTGTGTCAATTTGACACCGACAGATAAATTAAGCTGCGAAAGCGAGAGGCGGATGAGGATTAATTATCTCTGTTTAGGTTATCATCTGTATAGCTGATAAATCGAGGAAGACGTAAATGCATATTTTAGCGATCTCTAGCTTTTAGCGATACTACTGTAGAGTCAGGAAGAAAATTTTAGTTCTGCAAAGTTTGAAGCACTTTCTGACATTAGAATTGTGTCATAGATTTTGTAAAAGGATTATTAAATGCCGGTCGCATCTACGCCACTGCAAAGGCACTGCAACCACATCATTAGCATCCATGTGAGCGAATGCGCACGATCCCGTGCTCGCTTGGTAATCAGAGATGCCGGTCAGGAATGGAGAGGAAAACGGACTTCCAATGGAGATCGGAGAAACCGGAAATCCTAGACGCCGTGTACCAAGGAACCGAACAATCAACCGTGAATTCTTCTCTATCCTGTTTACAAATCCAGAACCGGAATGCTACGATTAATTCCTGAATTAATGAACGGTTAAACGTGCACAAGATTGAATTCTCGAGAGGTCAAGAAAAACGAAAACCCAAAAGAAAGTAGAAGGGTAGACCAAAAATGGAGGTCAGGATCACCTTTACCTCTCGACGTCGAGAACTGAAATGATTCCTCGTGGATGGCGATCCAAGATGGAGTTCCGAATGGAGGTCGAAGATAGACCAAAATGGAGGTCAAAGCACTTTTATTTCACGATGTCGAGAGAATGATAGATGACTAGGCGTTTCAACGGGGTCATCGAGAACTGTTCGATCGCGTGGTCGAAATAGCGTTAGATATATATATATAAAAAAAAAAAGTATAAGCAGAACCGGCCCCACGGACTCTGAAGACGCCTGAGAGGGTTATTTTTACACGCGAGAGGAGAGGGTGGAATCGTCGTCGCTAGTCGCCTGGCATCGAACCTTTTCGGGTTACGCGATGCCTCGAGTGCCTCGTTACTCCATTCGGATCGGTATCTTGTTACGTGCTCTCAACGAAACGATTTTATACCACCCTTGTCAGTAAATCTACCGATAATTTCCGTCATTTCGATCTAGAAGATTTTTTAGCGATCCTCGATTCACGGAAGGTCCTTTCCGCACGTCGTTCCACGGAGGATATATCAATTGTTTACCGACGACGACATCGCGATCACGATCTCGAAAATGTTCACGTTTCATCGAACTTACTGTAATTAATTGCGTGATGAATTAATAGGGTGGAAAACAATACGAGGAACGCGATACCGATCGTTTTACCGTCGACGTAAAAATAGAAATGGTCGGTTTCTAATGAGACAAGATCTATTCTAGGATCACTCCTCGGTCGTTCTCCGTATTAAGCCGCCGTCGAAAAACTCGCTTACGAGGAACTCCGAACGGGAGCGCAACGTTTGCAATGTTTCGCGTTCTTTCGAGAATCGGTTATCAGTTTAAATATCCGGGCCGCGCGAACATTGGCGGGAGGGAGGAACGCGATGCTATCCGATCGCTTTTGCGACTGTGAAATTCCCCGTCTCTGCGCGAGGAAAGGAGATCCGGACAATGTTGTCACAGCGGTTACGCGTGAATGCCTGAAATTTTTTCGTGAGTCACACACAACTTTTCTGGCGGTATCCGCGCGCTGCCTGGGTGACTGGCTGCTCGAATGCCCGTTGGGGGGCTTTACGCAAGCGCGAAACGATGTTCGAAATTTGCATACGTAGAAATCCAAATAGAGACCCGTTTAAAGATTGATAATATCCCCCACCAGCTGTCGAAATCAGTTCGTATACAAATAAAAGAAGAATAAGAAGACTAATGTTATCTATAACACGATCTTCGTAAAGGATTCCCTAATAAAAATCGGTCGCAACTTCGAGCAGATATTGAACTATGTCACCAATGCAGAAGCAAAAAAAAATTGACCAAGAAACCTTCTTTTCTCGAGAACGGTACCATTCGTTCTCGTGGATCAAGTTCTATCTTCCTCGATACCTTGTTCGCCAGCCCCCCCCCCCCTAGATCTCTGAGCCCCAAGAGTCTTGGGATCGATGCAATCGATCTGTTCACTCTTTCGTGACCACGAAAACACCGTCCATCCACACGTCACTTTCGTTCACTCACTCTCGTCGAACCCGTCTCCGCGTATGGCGTCCCACGAGGGGCAGAAGAAGAAGACTCGCGGTCGAATACCTCGAGTTACGGTCGGCCTCACGGAGCGATGCAACAGATCAGAACGGAACGGAGCGGAGAATAAAAAAAAAAAAAATAGTGCACATGCTTACTCACGGGGCAAGTGCTCTGGTTCGTTCGTCGTCCGGGGGATCCGTCTGACTCGCAGGCCAAGTCTCGACTGGCCGTTGAAAGCCACGGGCTACACCGTTCGCGGCTCCCACCTTTTCTCCGCGGGCTTCTCTTCGTGATCGTAAAAGACGACGATGACGTCGCGGGGAGGACGCGGTTCTCTCTTTCTCCCCCGTCGCTGGGTATGCCCCTACCACACGACGCCAGAAAGGCCCCCGGTGCAGTTTTCCTACGTACGGGCCTGTGAAAACGTACACCGCCCGCGGAATTTATCTTTAGAATCGGCGGATCCCGTCCCGCGACAGGAACGATTCTCTATTTCGATGGGCTGGAACGGCCAACGCGGTGCTGTCGCGAAACAGGAGAGACAGAACGGGAGGACAATGAGGAGGGATCCACACGATCTGGTGTAGGTATTGGTTTAGGAGATTCTTGCGGGGTACTTGGTTTTATGGGTTATTTTATGTGATGTAATTATGTGATACGAACGTTGATAAGGGAGGTGAAGTGCTCTTGGACGGGTGAGAATCTTTGGGGGATAGAATGGAGATTGTTGGAACTGACGTGGGGATTGAGGTAGATGGATGTAATTGATGTTGGAATCATGTGAGATTAGGAGTACTTTTTGAACGACTTCGAAAAGGAGGAGCTAGGGTGAATACAGCAATGAATGAACAATTAAGAGAGTTTGTAATTATTAAAGTCGAATTTTAAATCATGATAGTATTAATAAATATTTGCTACATGAAAAGTTGGAGTTCGAATATCTATACCCCTTTGTAAACATTGTGCAAAATTAAAAATACTTTTTTTTCAATATGATGGAATTTTCAGTGTTAATTTTGAACTATGACAATATAATCTATAATGTTCGAACTTCATCTTAGAAATTTTTGTGATTCAATTCAACAAATAGTAGACAAGACGTACCTTTTCGAAGTTGTTTTCGCAGACGGGATTGTGGGTGAAGCAAACACTGGAATCGGACTGCAGCCTTTTCTTCTCTCTTTTTTTTTTCTTGAAGTGTTGAAGTTAAAAGAACGGTTGCACTCTTTCTTTCAACGTGTAGGTTCACTCTCGACTGCGATAAATCGAATTGCCCCATTATTTAGCGGCGGACAGTCATGGCCGAACACCGCCCCGTTCGCGATTAAGAATCCGTAGTAATTACGAAACAGTAGTAAAAGTGGAATCAGGCTGGCCAAGTTCAGGTATCGACTCGGGGATACCGCAATTCGATAGGGAAAGTGAATAGTTTCGCACGTCGAATAAAAGAGATCCTATCCGAGATTCCGTTCCGCGATCCCTTGATCTAGTTTCTCTGGCAAAGTCAAAGTCACCGAGAACACGAGGTTGTCATCCGACTTATCCAGCAAATGATCGTCTGTGTCAGCGTTTTCAACAATTTTGTAAAATGACCTAATGGCTTCTTGGATCCATCGGAATCATAAATAAATTACATTTGCGAAGTAAGTACATGAAAAACACGATCGAAACAAGATTCATCGTGACTATTCGCCTGGAACAGACTGAATCGATGATTCATAGCAAGATGTGGTCGCGTCCAATAGACACGTGAAATCTGTGCTTCGATGATTGCCCATAACCAGGAAGTGTAACCCCGGTAAAATCCGAAATTAAATCGTTGAAAACGGAACCGTCGACGAATCCAGCAGGAAAGTCCTAATATTAGGCGATGGTAATTCTGGCATTGGGGTTATAGGCACCTCACTCTCCTTGAGTCAACTCTCGTGTCATGGTCAATTCGCAATGAGTCGGACAACGCTTTTAGCCTGCTCGGTTGCGCAATTATTTCCTTGGATTTATCGGAAATAATGCGAGCACTTTAAAAAATTATGACGTTTCTCGTAACTGTACGTTGGGGATTCTTCGAATTCCATGCTGTCGCCCGTTATCGTCTCTCGATTACTACAGGGCGTTGACGTAACGTGTCTGTAGAAAGGACAATTCGATGATCAATGGGCAGGGTAGGTACGTGTTTACGATACGAGTGATGAAAATTTCGCACTGCGGCAATTTGCACGTTGTATGAAGTCCTTTGCGTAAGATCGGTCGTCACATCCCATGCATTCATCGGGTCCGATTCGCTACCATAAAAGGAAAAAGTAGGTAAGGGTCCCTGCGCAGCCTTGACTCATATATACACCGTCTGTTTAAGTACCGGCCGGCGCGCGTCTACGAGCATGCTTTTTAAATACCGATCGTTCGCCAAAAGCCGATGAATATGATTCGTATGCTCGCCACCAGTGAACACGGTGATCTAGGAAACTGGAACGAACTCTAGCAGGATTTTCGCTATCTGTCTGCGATCTTTCCGAGGTGTTAATAGAGGAACTTTCGCGAATTGCAGGAATTTAATATGACGATCTATGAAACGAGAAAAGATTTAGGACATTAAAAATCATTGTGAACCTTTAGGATTAATATAGAATCACCTCTACGAATCCGAAAAATGGGGCCACGTTCAAGTAATCGTAACTTTAGAAAAAATGGTTGTATTGATGTCGTTAAAAAATAGTTTGAAAACCAAAAGATCCAGTTTTTCAAACGATTTTTTAACGCTCCAATACGACCATTTTTACCGGAGTTACGATCATTTGAATTTGACCCCATTTTTCGGGTTTTTAGATGTGATCTCTTAATTTTCTTGCGGAGGGTAGATACTTATCGCAATATTATTTTCAGTCGCTTTGGGGACAGACTGGAAGGAAGATTCAATCGTATTAAATAAAAATTGCATTGAAACTTAATGGTATAATAGATTGTTATTGACATAATAAATCATTAGGTGATTCCATAAATTTTTCGAGATCACGAAGGATTTTTATAATCTGAACTAATACAACAGAGTGGCAAAGTTGTTATTTCTGCAATTATACTGCGCCCAATTAATGCAATTAAGAGAAGGAATACAAGGAAGGGGAGTAAACGTTGCGATCCTGAACATCGTTTCAATTTGAAATTCGAAAGGTAACACGATAAGCCACGGCAAGTCTGTAATGTCGGGATAATGACTGTATCGAGCAAAATTTCGAGACTCAGTATGTACAAGGTGTATTAAAGTGTTTTTACAGAATCTGAAATCACTCATTAAGTATGGATCTGTACGAAAATCGGAATGAATTCATGAGGCGACCTAATATTTCCGTGTTTTGCACAATTAACGAGACGGGCATCCTTGACGGAACAATTAGGATGCTTATTATAACACTGTACGCGGTTACTTTACCGTACGCGTGTGCACGCGTCCTTAGTTAGTACTTACCTTATGCAGGATATATTGCACCGGCGAGGTCGGTCCACCTTCTGTCCTAATTCTACTTCATCGACATAAGCCTTTATAAGTAAGTTGAGTCACCTCCTCACGTTAGCCCCTACTTTGTCATACAATTTCATTTCTTCGTTAGAATTCACGCGTCTGAATCAGTGTCTCTAATCGAATCGTTAAGAATCTGAAAAAAAAATCCTTAAACCATTTGAATCTATCCAGGTTGAATCGTTAAATGTCCTTCGGTTAAAATTTCCTTCGGTCCAAGACACTTCGCAAGTAACATTATATAATTAATATATTAATTAGTAGAATTCTGTAGAGCTGTCACGGTGCTCACGACTCAACCCAATAATTCCAGAAAATCCCAATTCCGTACTAAAAGACTGTACGTAATAAAATATCAAGACCGTCATGCTTGGCGAGTGCACGAAACAGAGTGCATTTGGTCAACGGTCATGCTACACTTACCTCGTAACACGTCGAAAGGATTAAAAACCTACGAAAAACGGGGAACGAAAGAAGCAACAGAACAAAGGGTAATTATACATACAGAAGACCCGTTTCTCCACTGAACGATTCGTCTTCCGAAAAAACTTTATTTGTTACAACAATTAATTCGCCCAGGAAGATCTCCCTCGGGGATGGGCCCCTAGCGAGATCTTTCGACCGCGAGTGTTTTTTTTTTTTTATTTGCCTCGCAGGAGGACCAGCTCCTCCCGTTTGAAATAAATAGAACGCAAACAATAACTTAGTCTCCGTTTTGTCCGTACATCGGTGCTGCGATCGTTTGCACACGCGCCAGAATGAGGTATCGGGACGAGAGAATCGTCGCGAGGAAAATGCAGGAACGCGCGCGCGCTATAAATGCATCGACGTACATGAACAAGTCCACTTATGTGGTGTGTGTCTGTGTACATATTCATATAAACATATGTATATATATATATTTTTTTCTTCTTCTTCATTTATACATGCACGTGAACAACGTCTAATAAATTATATACAAGCGGAGAACGTCCCGTTGAGACGCTTGAACATCGCCAAGCGTAACCGAGTTCTCGTGCGAATCGATGCAATTCGACGCCGGTGATTCCGTTTGTTTCGATGCACGCTCGCAATACAGCGTATTGCGAATGACATCGACCTTCGACGACCGCTTTTTGAACTCTACAACGCGGCTTTGCACAGGATGCTTCATGAAATGGGATCGTGACGTCGAGAATTGATAAGGAAACTGACTGTTCACGAAACCGCATTAGTAATATATTTTATCTGTCTATCCAGTTTCCTTGTCATTTTATATTTTTCTAATGTGAATTTCGTTCTTTGTTATCTTGTAGACTAGTTGCATTATAATTAATATTGATGTATAATAACGTGTAAAAATTAGGGTATAATTTGTTCTAATTTTATAATTCACTTATGTATTAAAAGACTTACGAATTTTTAAAACAATGAAACAAAAGATGTTATTTTTCGTTTAATAGAATACTTAATAATGAAAAGAAGTTTATTTAACTTCCGACATGATGCAGGAAAAGTTGCTACTATAGGAACAGGATTGATTATCAATTTAAGGTGACTGTTCCCACTATTATCCATAAAAATTCATTTTTTATCATTTCTTTGGATTTCAGATTGAAAACGTCCACATTTTATGGAACACCCTGTACAGACATTATTTCGCAACGAAATACCGAATTCGAAGGGGACTACCACGAAACTTCATTTAAACTAAGGAATGAATCGAACACGTAATATCACGTACGAGTCTCGCTGGTATCTCAGGAAACTTCTCGACGATTTATACTTGCTTCATGGGATCATGATCGACGCAGTAACAGCTAATTTAAATGACAATTGCTGTAGTTGCTCAATTACGAACACGAACACAGCGCAAAAATATCGTCAACATTTACTTAACGATTCCAATTATTAAACGAATCGTTAAATTAATCGTTAAATATTTCGTGAGGCAGTGTGTACCACCGAAGCAAGAACAATTTTCGGAAAATGCCCGATTAATAGAAACAATGAAATATCTATAGCTACGGCGTCGACGTTATTTCACGAATATTATTCCATTTTGAGATTCCATGACGAGTTAATATCTGGCTCTGGGGACACGAAAAGTATCGTCTATTCTACGGTGTCGATATCACCTATCGACGGCCGTTTTCGTCGTCAGACGAACGACGAGAAGAGAAACAAGGGAGAGAAACAATAAACGCATTGCAGTCTATCCAAAAGTGGATCTCAGAAATGTTGCGTTTACACGGGACGTGCTGTGTATATACTACGCGTGAGCCAGACCGTGAGTCTAGCGGGTAGGAAATAAAAAATTCCTGGCGTTGCACGACGAATAAAGTGGGTAATGAATTAAATAGTTAAATTGCCTAATATCGGCCCGAGACGATCGTATTGGTCATTCTACTCAATTCTATCGAATTCTTCTCGAAGGAAGTCAAACCGTGCCGAGAAGACGATGAACGGTACCAAAATGGCCGTCTCGGTTCGATCTCTTATTCGCTAATATAAAATGTTCCGAAAATATCCATGAAATTTTATCCTATTACATCTATTGCTCTGTGCTTTCACAGAATACATCAGAACATTTTAATTTTTTAATATAAATTATACTGAAGCCGTGCAGGAAATTTGGACTACTGCCTTTTATGCCGAACAAAATAATTCAAATGAGTGTCGATCGAAGTTTGCGTTCTTCAGATTGACAATCGACAGTTACGAATTTTCATTTATTTTAAGAATACAGAGGACTAAATTGATATTTTCTAAATATGGTCATAAGAAATAATAGTCGACGACGAGTTATGATCGATTATTTGATATTTTTGTGTTAATCATGCAATATGATCTGATGTCAGTAAAAACGGCCACGTTTTTTACTTCAATGGAAAAATCCATTGGAACGCGTGTCGGAAACCGTTTTCCCGGTCGGATATTTTCGGAACACCCTATAAATATAACATTAAGCTGCGCTTCACTTATGCCTACGTGGTTTGGTGAACTTACGATCAACGTCCTAATGCATTTTCACGGTAATTCCGGAGGGGGAGGGTTTCTCTAAATGCGCCAACAGCAAGGGTTCACAGGCTCCGCAGTCAATTTCTCTCTTTCTCTCTCTCGTGCATACAAAAAAATTTTTTTTGTATATTTGCGTTCGCTTTGTTTGTTTTTTTTTTTGTACAGAAATATCTTCGTTTCGCTTGAGACTACAGGTGGGTCTGAAACGGGTGCAAATAAAGAAACCAGGATAAGAAAAAAATTGTCGGTAAAAAGAAAGCAAAAATAAAGTGCGCCGAGGGTGAAAACGGAGGGGTTTTTGCGGTATCGAGGATCGATCGATCGATCGTTCTGAATGGACAGGAACGAAAAACTTTTTCAGGAAATCTTTTCACAACCACACACGCAAACACACGAATATACGGTCCAGGGTGAGCTAAAATTCGTTTTGCGAACAAGAGAAAGATGGATTCACCTTTATTATTTACAAACATTTCTGATTGTATACTAGGAATTTTAGCTCACTTCAATATAGTGAATTATTTCATAAGCCTCTACGTAATAGAATCGATTAATTTTCATTAAAAGTACAAAATATACAGGGTGGTTCACCAGATATTACCACATTGATTTACATGACTGATATTTTTCCCTACGAATAATAACAGTCACGTAAATCGAAATAGTAATATCAGATGAACCACCCTGTCTATGGACAAACTACGAAGTATTCCAGTATTTGCATAAAATTTCTTTTAAGAAGCCAAAACATACTGAAAAAGGTAAAATACAGACACACACGCCCAACGAGAATGCTCAGCTTGAATTGTACGAGAACAACAGAAACACTCGTAAGAATAATAACTGTTTTATTTAAATAATATCAATAATCATGATGATAGTAATAATCATAATGGTAATGGTAATAATCGTAATACGTACTGCCGGAATACTCGGTGAAAGCGACAACTCTCGCTTTGTAATAAACAGTACGGTCGAACGATCGCTCGCGGTACGGCGATGCTCGTTGATCGGTTGCTCGATTTATTATGGCTAACGTAAGATTATTACGTTTCGTTCGCGTTGTGGATCATGGTCGGACAGAAATGGACCGGCTGCCGCGATATCTCGACGGATTTGTGTTCCGTGTGTTAAACTAGAATAGAAGAAACCTCCCTCCCTGGTGACTAATAAAAATAGGATCGAAACATTTGCGTTCCCTTCCAAACGGAATGACGACCGTCGAGATGGTCGACGAGGATCGCGCCGCGCAACCGGGCCATTCGGTATCCCTTCGTTTCTCTATTTTAACCCTTCAACTTTGATTTTTGACAATAATGTATAGATGCCTATCCTTTGAAATATTCACGTGAAACTGTGCATGCTTACGGAAGCTTAAATTTTTCTGGAGAATTTTATACAAAAACCAGACTTAAACGGAAATATATTTCTAGAGGTGGAAGGTATAATAACACCTTCATTAAATAAGTATTGTCCACATCTTGTAACAGAAATAAGTTTAAAGTTTTTTAAGACAAAAAAATAAGTTTCCGTTTAATTTACAGTTTTCTAAATTTGCGTATTAAAATGTGAGTTCACATAAACAACCACAGTCTTATTCGGTTATGATTCTACTTTTTTTTTTTAGATGCAAATGGTATTGTTAAAGGGTTAACACGTCCTACAACCTTTTCGCTCGCATCGGTACTTGCAATTTCAATTGTGCACGTACTTCGTATATACTCAATGGAGTACCTTTTCAATGGCACATTTTTCCTAGGATTTCTCTGCGTTCGCACGAAACATTTCTTACTCGAACATTCTCTGTGACGTTTCAAATGGTACAGGGAGTTGATTTTTAGATAATGACCCGTTTTAAGTAAAATAGTAGGCACGAGTAAATTACGTACGATTGACTCTTTGATAAAAATCATATCATGAAGTGTATTTTCCGGGTCCAGAGAGAATCCTTCGTCTTCTTTCGAAAATGTTACAGTAATATGAGTATCCCTTCAATGATTCTAAGTAGTCAATTTCTGTTGACTTGACTATGGCAGAACTTCATCACAAAGAAAAATGAAAAATTCAACAATTATTTTCCACGAATAAAAATCCTTTCGTTAGTATTGAAATTGCTATTGTAATAACACAAATTCGCCATTAACATTCTACGCTACTTAAAATTCTTATAAACATTACCATCATGAAATCGATTAAGAATTCAAAATACAATCTTTCATTACAATTCCGTATTACCTTCTCCGTTTGTGATGTCAAAGTCGATACAAAAAGGCAGTCGTTCGCTCGAAGTCGTGAACAGCCGATCGATTCTCGCCTAAAACCGGCGGGTACACGAATTTCGAGGCGACACGAAACGTCCGGGGAATGCAAAAAGAAAAGGTCGAAGACGAAGGAGACACTCGTATAATCGCGGAGCGAGTCGTTCCATCGGATCGTTCGTTCGTCCTGCCAATTCCTTGGCACGTTTGCACCGAGATTACGAAATCACCGCGAAGAAGGTCGCCCCGTATAGCGAATCGGCTCCCCGCGAATGCATCTGATACGGATCTTGTATATTGCTTTCGATATTTCCCTTAAACAATGAAGGCTTCACGTCTCCACCGTTTCCTGCTAATTGTTCGAACAATTATCCTTAAACGCGTGCACGCGACGACGTTGATGCAACGAAACGAAAACGAAATAATAAAGGAAACGAATGAACTCTTACGTAGTTAGTTTAAGTAGACATTTAGACGCAAGGCTGATCTACGGTCACGAGAGGATTAAGATCGAACTTGTGCCCGAGTATCGCTCGAACTGGTTAAACAGGCATCGTTCTTGTTCTTGACGAGGAGGGACACACGATTTTTACGGCTGACCGAGTCCAATTTAGTAATATATTCCGGGAATTCTTAGAAAAGTCTCTATGTAACACGATTACGTTCATCAATATTGTTATTCGTGAGAAAATTGCTAGGTTCGTAATTTAATTAAAAAATTTCCAGTTCCATTCAATTTTGCGTTATGTGATAAAAAATATCGAAGGGATAATAATTACGACAGATTACTCAGAACTGAATGTGGATAATTCATACGTATACGAAAGAGACTTTTCTAGTTTTCTACACTTCAAAGTCTAAGAACGCGAAAGTACGCTAAAAGTGTCATCATCTACGAATAGATAGATATAAAAAAGAACAAATTTTTTCACGTTCTCACGCGATCACAGATTTCGTCGATTATTCCACCGAATTGTTCACTCTAGTTTCTTGTTCTATGCGTTACTTTCGTTTTGTATGGAAAAAAAATTCTAAACTCTAAAAGAGATTTTAATGATTCTACGATCGGGCTCGGTTGGATCCTCATGGCTCCCTGCGCTGAATGCTCAGCGCTCTTTGCATGCTCCTCATGATCGACGCGTGGTTCGTACTGGCGCGTTTGAAACTCGTTCTCACTTGTCTGTACATCGAAAGGGATGCTCTTTGTTCCACAAGACCCATCGCGCTGTCGCTCGTTCGTCTCTGAACACGAGCACAAAACAGATAAGTTTCGAGTGTTCGTTGCTGGTCTGTCTGTGTTGCCATAGACCCGACCATTTTAAGCTTGGGAACTCGGACATTTGAAAAGAAACATTGATTAACCACGAATATCGATGTTTTATTTTGATCCTTCCACAGGGTCCGTACGAATTTTGAAAAATTATTGGTGAATAATTCGAAGATGTCAAGACAGTTGAATCATTCTGTTTGTAATGAGTGGACTGCGGATTTTTATGCAAAATGACATTTTATAAAGTACCTCTCCAGAAATATTACACGTCGGACTAGTTATTATATGTATCTAAAGAATGTTTTGTTTCAAATGTAAAGTAGAAGTCTGGTTTGCTTCTCGAAGTCAGTGTGACGTTCATCTGAAGTATACTTCTAATATTACTTCTCTAAGCATCGGCTCTGAACGATGCTCTATGAATGCTTGGAAAATATAAAATGGAAAGATCTATTTAGAGAACAAAGAAGGTCTTACTGTCGAAGTAAAACGTGAACTTGTGTATTACAATTGTATTTAAAAAACTAGTAAAAGTTACTTGCACCGATGTTCATAATTTCGTTTCACTGTGAAAGGATTAAGATAAAATCAAACACTATCTAAAATACAGGTTTCCAATGGAAAATCGAATCGTATTGTTACATGGACGAATTAATTAATCACCCACAGAATTGCAACCGGGAAAAAAAACGAAAAAAAATGAAAAAAAAAAACGAAAAGAAAACGGTGAATGAACACAAAAAAACGTTGCTCAACAAGGTTAATCAACGACGGATGGTTAATTTCAACAAAGTTAATTGCAATCCTTTCCTCCTTTGAAGCACACACGCAACGCAGAACGAGACATGTCTGTATGCCGGTTTAACAGCTCGTGAACGATCATCGAGAGGGCACGGAGGCGTTGCGACAAAGAGAAGCATGTAAGAAGAGAATTATTTTCGACTCGTCGCTCGGAGTGATTCATGTTAACCCATTAACAGTCGAATAAAATTACGACTTGTGGCAAAAGCTTTGTATATTTTAATACATACTAATAATAATTTAATATATAATATATATTTTCTTTACTATAATAAAACTAAACTACTTCTATCCAGGATAAAAAATGTAAAAAAAAAAAAAACATGTTTTGCACATATTGTTTTAATAATTACGTCGTGGCCGAGTCTCAAAGGGGATAAACTGTTAATGGGTTAAACAGACGAGCGTTCCTTTCGATTCGTCGAGACCTCTCAAAACACAAAATTATGAGCATTGGCACGATTTTATCCTCGAAACGTGTAACCATCGATCCACGATATATTTCGCCTCTTAATCCTCCCTTGTGATCTCCCCCGTCATCTTGAGAGAGATCCTTTCTCTACTACCACGTGCAAGCATTGAAATCACTCGCTGAATACTCGAACGTACGTTGCGATATGTTCGTTAAAAAAATATCACACTTTCAAGATCGCTAATAAAGACTGTTACTGTCCCCCCATCCCTCGTGTTAATGGCTACGATAACAATAGTGATATTACATTGTACTCCTGGAAGAGTATCGAGTTAACAAAGCTACGAGTTTAGCAAGCTTCACCCTCTCCCCTCTCTCTCTCGGCCGCCGGTCTGAATCCGCGAAAAAACAGCACGATCGACGCGTGATTCAGCCATTGGAACTGGGAAATCGTTTTTCTTTATCGGTTTATTGGTTCCGAGAAAGTGTATTGATTGAGATGCATTTGTACTAAATCAGAAATAGAACTTAATCAGACATTTAAGATCCATAAATTTTCGCATGATACGAAATACAATTGTACAGGTTAGACAATAATTTGTGGAACGTCAGAAAAAGATTTTATTTTTTAAAATAAATCGAATATGATACGTGGTCTTGGCTAGATATTAATATTATGCTTGTTATTAACCGAAAGATTCTTAAATAAAAAGTAGGTGAACTAATTGTCACTATGAGTATTAAAATACAAAATTACTTTTATCTGAAACGAAAGTCCGTACGATAAAGATTCATATTGTAATTCGAAATATATTTTGCGGTATAGAAATGACCATTGGAACGCTTCCACGTTGCAGACAATTCTGAATTTCAATGGCTGAATCGAGAATGAAAAAAAAAAAACAGCAGCAGAAAAGACATCGATTTCCCGTCTTATTAATTGTCGTTGTACATCGATTTACAGGGGAATAATGAAATAGGAATAAAATACGTCGACAGGTAAAGAGAGGATAGCGATCCTAACACCATAAAGCGAGAGAATTAAAAAAAAAAATCATAGAGAGCGAGAGACATCACGGCTGAAGGCTGTCAAAAAGAATTCATCGAAGTTATACACATATATATGTATGTATATATATATATACGTGAAATTGAACAACATTTTGGTTTTTCAAAACGTTCACGATAACTCTCACGCCTATTATTAAATATTAGCAACGCGTTTACATATTTTCTGCGACTACTGGAACCTCTCTCTCTTTTTTTCTTCTATACACATATAAACTTCTTGTTCATTCATGTATATATATATACATGTATATCCGTACACAGTAAAATCGGAATTCCGTTAATCACTCTTACGTCTGTCGTATCGCGTATAATACAGTTTGCGCAGTTGTATTTATAATATGCGTCTGGATGGCCAATGACTTCTCCGACCGCTTCGAAAATTTCATTTCTTTAAACGAGACTTCAAAGGCTTTTTAATCTCATCTATCCACGTATACATTTATCGATAGTTCGATACCATCGATGATTCGTCGAAAAAGATATCTAAAATGAAACTAACTTCGTATCAAGAATGCTAGACAACCCTGAAGAAATATCGAAGATACACCAACGCTCGGATTAGCGTAACCAGATTCCGACTTCTACGGATCGCTAAACCGGGGAACACTTGAACGTATCTTGATATCGGGGAACACTTGAACTCGTCTTGATATCCACTGAGCAAGAATACTGAATCACAGAAGATAATGAGCAAAAATAATCACTAATATTTAACTTCATTAATTATTAATCAATCTAATTCCCTTTTTCTATTATACTCTTAATCTAATCAGAAGATAAAACTATCACAATATTACTAATTCCCGTTTTTATATCGTACAAAAATCTCCCAAACACGACGATTCCGATTGTTCGAGCTTGCCCGGGAGTTCATTGGCCAACCGATAAATAATGTCGGTATACACGTTTCGTTTAAATGTGTACATATGTATAATTTATATGTATAATTACGTACAGAAGGACAGATAGAACGCGAGACACACACACACATATATATATAGATATGTAAATATATATATATGTATATAGGTACATGTACACGATCGATGGCTAACATCGTTAATCGTAATACAAAAACGGGACTGAGGGCTGCAACCCTAATCGGATCGTGTTTATTTACATCTATTTCCCATAACCCTTTTTTTTCAACTAAATTTCACGTTCGTCCAATGGTACGCGATCTACGGCTCGGCGTTCACAATTATTAACCGGACGTAACGAGAGGTAATTGTTAGTCACGATAAAGAGGTAATGAGTGGATACGACACAATCGACGGTCTCTCTCTTGTCGGGTTGAACCTGTATCGCTCGCGTGAGGTCAGTGGATTCGATAACGACATGTTTTTCCAGCCGAGACACAGAGGAATAGAGCGAACCAGTTAACCGTGATAACAGAGTATTGTGCTTCGGGTGATCGGCGTTCTCTTAAACGTGGACAGAAATTTAATTGTCGATTTAACTGTCCTTATTGAACTACCAAAACTGACGAGCCTTTGATCTATACTTCTTCCATTCAAAAGTCTGGCCTCACAAGTGAAACGTTTGCTTATTGTGAATATTTTTTTTTTGATAGCACACGATATTCTTTGGGGTACACAAACTTGAAACTGTTTTATAATATTAACATCGATAATATACATTGTCATCCAGAAGTTTTCGGAGTTTACATTTGAATTGTATTATACAGCTTCGTGTCAGAGGAAGTAATTCTAGAATATTTCTGGATCTTTAAAACCTTCTTTTGTCGAAGGTTCAGATGATATATTACTGCAGGTTGAAGTGTATTATTATTGCATATTTTTAAGCTTTAAACAGATATCTACCACAATTTTTATCATGAATCTCCAACGAATCTGACCTTCCTTTAGCCACAGAACAATTTTACACGACGAATGTGCCCAGACTCTTGAACGATCCTCTAGAAATATACCGAATCGTGAGACTTACAATTCAAACATATTTAAAGGATTCTATTAACACATTTCAATTCCACGTTTATCCAAACACCGACGACAAGAAACAGAACAGCTCGAACGAATTTCCGCGCGTTAGTCGAATCTCGACTGATACAGTCTTCTAATACTGTAGGCCGTGGCACCGTATCACGATGTATAATCGATTTTCGGCCTGGCCGAAAGCTTGAAAATCTCCAACGAATTCCATCGAGTCGCGAATACATACAGGATTAAATGCACACACGTCGGACGATAAATACACTTCCGCAAGCTCGGGAATCGAGACAAATTATCGGTCTCGTGAAGCTAAAACCGATCGAGTACATTTCGAGCGGACAAAACGATTAAGTACAGAGAGCCACGGGGCCATACAATTGGTTATTCTTCTATAGGACACAGAAACACGGCGGTTAAAGTTGACACCTTGCATGTACAGTACCATTCATAAATATTAGGACACATTGTCGTTCGATTTTTTAACTATTCTAACTCCATTTTTCAAAAAAATTTAGTTCATCAATCTACGCATGTCTCATTGGTCCAGATTCACCATAATATAAAGAAAATTCAACCTTGAAAATAATTCAATAAATAGCTATAATAAGTATTATAATAAATAGCTATTCGGTAGATGATATTGTAGTGTGTTTGATTATTTCACTACTGTCCTGCTTCTAGAATATTAAACTTCGTAAACTTCAAGCTCAATTTTCTCAGTGTAGATACTAGTGGAGATAGAACAATTAAGAGTTAGAGATATAATTTTTCTAATGACCAGGTGTCCTAGTACTTATGAACGGCAGTGTATGTCGTCGAATATTCTCGATCGAATTCATCTCGATTCACGGAAAAACGATTCCACACACACAATCCCCCTACCCAGATTGTTCGTGACTGTTGCCTATCCGCTGACCTATTCCCCCTTTGTTTATTCCGTTTCATCGTTTCGTTTTCCGAAGAGATTCGTCCCTACGACGGCGCAGGCCACCCAAAACGGCCACACAGAACCGACTGAAGGTTTACAGGGCGGAGTTGGAGTCATTCACTCGCGCTGCAGTATCTCCTGATTTGAGGAAATAGAGAAAGGCTTTCAGATTGGCGCTAGATCGCCTCGTGTGGAGCGTTCCAAAGCGTTTCGTGTGACTGTCATTCTTTCGCGCGGGAATCGGATCGATGCGAAACCGATGGAATGTGTGGACGCGATGTTCTTTAGTCGATTAGCTTCTTTTCCCGTTCCACGAGTACTGGAACTGAAGTCGTTACGAAATTCGTTTCTTTCGTATACTATCACTTTAACA
>NW_015374020.1:2557967-2595872 GCF_001272555.1 Dufourea novaeangliae | reverse complement strand
AGGTTTAAAAGGGTTGGGGGGTTTGCGTTTACATTCCCAAAAAAAAAAAAAAAAAAAAAAAATGCAGGGCTTGGCGAAGAAGACCAGGATAGAAACGCTGATGTCGGTATTCTTCGTTGCGTACACTACGGTGCAAGCATGCAGAAACTCGAGGATGCGTTTTGACGGTGGCGTAACACGCTGAAGAGAGAGAGGGAGAGAGAGAGAGAGAGATAATCGTCGTTCCGTGGAAAAAAAAACGTTAGATCGGTGACTCGAGGAACTTTGACCTCGCATTGGAGACTAGATCCTCTTACAATTAATAGACTATTAGTACAAAGAAAAGAAAATGAACATAGTATCTATATTATTGTGGTTTTATCACTCATACATGGATGTTGTGACAACCAGTAAATCAATACAGTATTTGTTACTGCTATTAACCTATTTGCATCACAGAAGTGGAATGTTCCGCGAGTAATGTCTGCTTTCTATCACCAAACATGGAATAATCCGTGGCATGCTGTTCAGTTCTACTGTTCCCGTTATAAGCAGACCTTGCAATTTAAGTTGTGATGCAAATGGATTAATTGAAATTTTGACCAACGGCTTATAAATGCGTCAGCGGACCCAAATAGCCAACCGATAACAAGAAAACATTCCATTTCACGTTACAATCTTCGATCATCTCTTGATCCTCGAATCACCCAATCTGACTCCTCATGCAACATCCTCTACGGAATGCCTCGATGAAATATCAAATTCAATTTTAAAATAGCTAAGGAAACTGGACTATGCTAATTCAGCCCAAAATGCTCGAAGCAGCGAGGGAAACCGTATAGATAATATCTTCGGCAGTCTCCAACTCCTCATGCATTTTTCTTTTACACGTAATCCACGAGGAATCGTTACATTGTGATTGTATGTATATACGATTGAAATAAAAAGATGAATGTTATTGAACGATCGCTTTGGAACGCTCCCCGTGCGACTGAATCGGCGCTCCTTCGTTTCGAACGCGACAGGAACAGAAGCGTCTGAATAACGACTAAACAACAGATAGTGACTGTAACAAGGACTGTACAGAAGAGACTAGAGGTCCACGGCGACTGAATGCCGTCGGGATTGGAAGTCCACCGTTCATCGGGGGGTTTTCTCTGTTCCTAAACGACAGCGTGAGCCCACCTCGTAAGTACTCACGACGCAGACGACTCGCTTCGCGGCGTGTCGTCGTCGCGGGGCTGTTTTATTAGTTACAATAAACCCTCGGCCACTCGGGGAAACATTTACACAGTCCGATCGATCGGTCACCGACAATTTGGTGCACTTACCGCCTCGTGGGATCGGCCGGAGAAGACAGAGTCGTGGCGATTCGGAATTTAACAATCTAAGCTGTTTTCACTGAAAATTAAGACCTAGAATAGGTCGTGTATATTGAATGCTGGTTGAAGCTTCCATGTATAAACTGTGTCCCTTTGGAAAATGATTTTGATGCTTTGCTAATGTGGTAGCTACCAGTGGATAAAAGAGGGGTTTGGACACATTGGTTCTCTATGACAAAATATATTGAACAGAATGATAAATGTATGTTGATGAAAGTATATTATTGTGAAACAAAGGTAGCAGTGTGTCAATAGATCCTGATGAAACTAGCAAAAGATCACTGCTTATACATGGTAGCCTCAACTAGTAGCAACTTGGGTCCAAGTGCCTCTGTTGCGCCAAAAAAGAGTCTAGCTTTCTCCATGTCTACAGATCAAGATATTGACGAAACAAGGCTGTGTTGTATTTTCTTTGTTGTTGATCGGTGTTTTCGAACAGCTCGACTCTGCCTTCTCGCGTAACCGATCGTCCAAAGCTACGATTACCAACTTACCATTTCCGTAGTGAGACTGGCTAGCGCCTCTTCGACGGTGGCTGCGATCTTCCCTCCGTCGTCGTGACGCTGGCTGCCCCTGATCGGCGTCGTCGGGCAACCTAAAATGATCGTTAGTCGTCATAGTGCAAGAGAAAACTAGATGATTAGAATAGTTGCAGCTGGACGGTCACCGGAGCACAGATAACGTGTCTGCCTAGTGATAGTGTTCGAGTCGAGTCGGCAATCTATGGGTTAGAAACTGTGGACTCAAGTTTTGTGCTCCGGAGGACCACTTTAATGACTTTGGTGACAAAGTGGATTGTACAGAAATGGTGGAACTTCGACACGTTAATGGTAAAAATACGGAATTAATAATAGGAAATAAAAAATAATTTAGATCTTGTCAAACATTTCTACTTCATCTACATTTAGCCAACCACTGTTGGCTATAAAGAAAAAGAGCACATTTGATTGTCGATGCAACAACGAACTATACTAAATATAATGGTTATGGTTTTTACTATATAAAAGTATACATCGAAATTCTCTTATCTCAAGTTCCACCGAAATCGTCATCAGAATGATCCTCCGTGATTATCAAGGTCGCCAAGATGCTTCGAGAATAGAAAAGCGTGCAGAACCTACGGATCCATGTCTACGGGTGACAAGAAGCGTGTGTAGCTAATATCGTATATGCGAGTGTAGCAAGAATGAATAGAATAAGTATAGAAAACGAGAGAGAGAGAGTAAATTCGAAACTTATCTCGAGGCGTATTGGTTCTAGGGATGAATGCTGATTGTCGTGAACGTGCGTGCGTATCAAAAGTCAAAAGTAGAACGGGTGTGTGTTAACGGGGTTTTTCTTTTAATGAGAGTGAGGTCTGGTGTTTTTGCAATTGTCGTTTTATTGTCGCTCTTACTGTCGAGGAAAAAGAAGAGAAGAGATTTCGAGTGTTTTCACAAGGCTTTTCTCGTAATTCACCTAGACAGGGCTAAGAAACACCGGGCACTTGTTTTTGTTCGACTGTATTTTGTAAATGTTCACCGACTTAACTAGAACAATCGATATTATCGTGTCGTTTAACTGATTAAATATATATTTAACAAACGTGCTCGTCAACGAGTTTCCCTTCATTTCACTTTATTATACCATCCCATTTGGCTCTTGCAATTTGTCGACCTCGGACGAGCACCTTCGTTCGATTAATTATGTATAAATGTATTCTTGTTCGTGTTTGATTCTCTCTTAATTAACACTTACGGGCGACAATCTTGTATTACAATCTAGAACACATATGACAACGGCATTAAATTTAGGCACTGGAATTTCTTATTCGGTTGCGCGCGTATTTCGAGTCTATCTAATTCGAATCGTCTCGATTCGATTAGCACAAGGCAGCTGATGGAGTTGGAACGAGCACGAAAGTACAGCCGCTTCCTCCGTCGTTTAAATCAATTATCGGCAACGATGCATTATATCGTTTTCAGCACGAAATTGATCCAAGTGGCGTATGTATCATGTCGTAACAACGGATTTAACTCGCTTCACTCGAAAACCTATCTAATTTTCTCTGATTATACCATGTATCGGTACAACCAACGAAAGTACCTAATGGCAAGTCTAACTCTATTACCATTACAAGATGTTCAATTGTGTCTTTAAGGCTACGGTTACTTATCTCGACATTCTAGCCTATCTAATTATCGTACACGCTTATTACATATAAGGATTTCGTTTCTTACAGAGAAGGATTATATTCCGTATAATAATAATTGGTTCAATGTCCTCGATGCATCGTGCTACTCGAATAACGATGATATGACAAACAACGATGACTTTTCTTTTTGAGGTTCTTTTCAGAACACACTACCTTAAAACGTGGCACGTTAATCAGACTTCCGGTTGTTGGCGCGAGAGCCGCGTTGATTGCCCGTTACTTGATACGATTAATACGTCTACTTGACTTCAATCGTTGCTCTGGGATGGATATTAATCACGTCGTTTTTGCGGCAATAACGAAGCTAATGTTACTTAATTCTTTTTCTCGGTTAATGGACTGTTTTCTTCGATAAGAAATTTTATCGGTATTCTGGACTTTCTGCTACATTGTATACCTCTTTAACCCCTTGCGTTGGAACGACACCGGTTCACGACGTGACGTGAAACAGATGGGTATCATTTTCTTTATATTAACACTTTCGCAACTGATGACGTACCACGCATCGAGTTACCAGCTGGGAGTCACTGACACTAACAATTATAGCTGACGGGTAACAAACACTTTTAATATTCTTTTCTAATCGTATGTGACTAATGAAGCACGATAATAAAAAAAGAAAAGATTATTCTTATTTCTATACTTGTTGTCGAGGTAGATTCACTAGGCTCCCAGGTTTCATTGTGCTCCAGAGTTCCCGGCTCCGAAAGTGTTAATGAGATCGTTTAATCGATTTGTTTAGAATCACAGTGTGAACGATGAGAACCAGAGACTATGAAAGATGTAAATTTCGTAATTAGAGGTAACTGTGCCTATTATCTCTTGGCGAATGAGAATGTTTCTGAACACCAAGGATATTTTTCATACGAAGACATAAATGTTAGAAATGAAAAAAATTGTATAGGGTGGATGCACACGTACCAGTGAATGAACAGTATTTTATTTTAAACATTATTAAATATTGATTCTTTTCAATTTCTTGTTTCATATTCAAACAATGTTCGCGGCACTGCTTAGTAATGTTAATTTCCTGGTGAAATCTGTATTTTTTCTTTTTAATTAAAAAATTACATTCTTCCAATTTTCAAATTGAAATCTATACGTTATAAAAAGGTAGATATTAAAAAATCTAATTTTTATGTACGAAATATTTATCAACATTAATATCACTTAGAATTTGACTATAATAGTTACAAAATCTCTCAAGTGTTCATTCATTGGTGCCTTCACCCCACTATTATTTAAATACTGATACTATCACTTGTTACAGCAGTGACATTTCTGCAAGTAAAATCTGATTCTATTCTTTCTATTCATCCGCAAAAAGTTACGTACCGCAATAACCATCACTGAAGACACTAATATCGATTCATGAGAATATTGTGAATTCGTTAAAGCTAGTAAATAATCGTAAACATTTAAGGAAATTCTAATCCATACATGTTTGATCTCTGTTCGTTTTTTATAAACGTTCTGCGCACAGGTAAACGCCAGCGCAAGGGATTAGAAGTGGAAGGATCGCGATTCGAATTGAAAGAAAGCGACTGGACAATCAACAGGACGTGTACGCCCGACGCGAATCCTTTCGCCGCGAGGACCGGAGAAGAAGAAGAAGAAGCAGAAGAAGAAAACGAGGGAGTCTTCGTGGCGCCCAGTGGGCCTCTTCAGGAGCTGTAGTAGATGCTCAGCGCGTAGAGGAACTTACCTGCGTCACCGCTGCTGGAACTCTCGGTGAAGGACGGAGTGCCCTCGGTCCAAGTCGGCGTCGAGCCCTCGGCGCTGCCCGCAGGTGGTGTCCAGGTGAGACCGCCACAACCTCGACTGCTACCCCCGCTCTCGACGCTCAGGGACGACTTTGTTTCCCTTCCGCCACTTCCGCTTCCGCTACCACTGCTCTCTAAGTGGACGTCGGATATGCTGAAACGTTGATTGACGCTTATGTTTCTAGTTTGTAGCAAGATTTATTTGCGATTTCAGGTTCCCTCGGATCAGATTTGGAACAATTCTATTCGAATGATATATAGAAAAATGGTAGCATTTAAGATTGTCTTCCTGACCTTTAAAGAGAGTTAATAAGGCTGAAGAATCGTCTGATTAATGTTTACTTGTTCAAGAAAAAATATTATTCTATTACAAAAATTGAAATTGACAAGCGTTAATTGAAGAGAAATAGGGAAGTACTTTTTGTATCTTTTATACGTTCTTCGAAAATTTGTAATTAATGTTTTAAAATTGGACTTATCTAAATAAAAGGACAATCACTCACCTAACGGCATCGTGATAAGTCTTTGTAAGGGTGACGTGGTGCACGACCTTGTTCTGCTTGGATTGAGCACTGCTCAGACTGCTCGTTAGAATCGTGGCCGATGCACCCTGCTGAAGTTGACCACCGGAGGCCAGTGTTTGGTCGTTCGAGCGCACTGCATCGTCAAAGGGCGGGGGCGGGGTGGAGCAGGTGGAAGGAAGGGTGCCACCTACAAAAAGCGCACTACAATTAGCCCTAATGAACAGAACACAGTGTGCTTGCTTCGTCATCGACGGAGGTGGTTCTAAGGGGGAAGGAGAACATCTATCTTAGCGGAGGAGGGTCTCGAGGAGACCAGAGAAAATTCATGGTGAACAAAAATCGTTCGACTCTCTATAACGATTAGAACAATTGTTTAAAAGACAAAAATCAATAAAACCGTGTTAGTCAATGAAAAACATGAACTAAGCTGTGAACTGAACTACTCAAAATATATACATAGTTACTATTAGAAAATATAGAAGCAAATTCTTGACAGGTTGTTAATACTCGATTAATTTCAAGGGATCTGATTTCCCACAACAGTGGCGGGAAAGGACAAGGATTTAAATGCTACTTAACGCTCTGTTATCGGTGATTACACTAAGCACGGAGTTAAAAGTAACAGTAACAGCATTTCTAACGTTTTGTCACACAGCAAACAACTCACGGTGCATATATAATTACGGTCAATTGGCGCAAAATTCACCCAAGCGTATAAGTTCGAAAAAAAAAAGAAGTTTCTCAAAGGACGAAAAGACAGTTAGAACATTATAAATCGAGATCACTTCCTATTGAAGTCAGTCCGAATAAGCCATTCTAAAGTTTGCTAATTGGTAACGAGAACTAACACACTACCAGAGTAAAACCATCTACATTGCGTGTTCTACGGAGGCGCACAGATAGCAAAACTACTTTAGCCAGCACGTCGCAAGAGGCGAATTTGATTCTTGCTCGACAAGGGGTATTTTTCAGTGTAATCGAGCACACTCGTGTGAACGTCCCTTTATTATGATACAGAGAGCACACACCGTACACAACCACTCCAACAAGACTTGTTTTTCTGTATAATCGATGGAACGACGGGTGTATCGATGGATAATGTAAAATTTGTTAACTTTTTCATTAAGAGATAGACGCAACGATGTAAATAGCATCCTTACTGTTTTTTTTTTAAATTCACTTTCTCTTTATTTTTTCTATGAATAATAAAATTAAGTAAATCCATTCGATAAGAAACTATTTTCGATTAAGTTAAAAATATTATTAAAGTCGAAACATGAAATTCGTAGACCTACATTAGATTATTAATCGACTAACGTGTCTGACACTGGTAAAAAAATTAATATTAGACATGATTTCTCATTTTTGTTATCTAGATCCTTTCTGGCTATGTTACGTCTATTTCTTATTCTATCAAACGTGAAAACGTCTACGCATGCAGAGAAGACACACTGCCTGATCGAGGCGAGAAAAGAAAACCAATCTTTACACACTACGAGTTTTCAAACGTGGTTATTATACTTTTATGCGTGATCGTAGGCCACGACGGTTGCAAACGATACCTCGTCGACGCCATAAAATCGACGTTGGAGACGGTACAGGATACAAGTAAAACGGCAATAAACAAAGTGCGCCCGTGTAGTTGGACAGAATATACAATACACGAGAACACCGAGCTACTGGTGTCTTCTTTCGTTCTCTGGACGTGGGAGGATTCGTTCGAACAGGGATGGTGATCATCGTATTACAAAACTGACACGAGAGATCGAGTTAATGAGATGCGAGAACGAATAAATAACTCAGAGTAATGTGTATTTTGCGCATGCAAGAAAGAAACATTCATTTGTAGGTCTCGTTTTTTTTTGGGTATATCGAAATCATTCTTTTCTATGTTGTCCGAAAATTTCCGACTCCGGTTTCCATTTTCAAGGAACATCTTTTCAGGCTGTTTGATTATTCAATCCTTCAAATATTCACTACTATTCATTATAAATTCGTATTCAAGTTAAAATTTCGTCACGTCAGATCGATAACCGTGCAGGAACGATGTGTTCGGTTTCAATTTGGTAGAACTAGATTCTTGGACTCCACTCCTCAATTTATCATTCGTATTTCTCGACTGGTCTTTAGAATTAAAATTCCATTTCATCGAACTATTCGAATTTCGGACTCTTCCAGCTATCTTATCGTTGCTCGACCGTGAATACTTCCTGCTCGTTTGATAAGCCTCTGTGGCCGTTGACGATCCACTGTCAACGTTTTTTCTCGTCAGACTAGTCTCTCGTTTACTATCAACCTCCGCGGAAGAATACATCACTTCGATGCTTTTCGATTTCCCTGTTGCCCTCTCTTCGATTCTCGTAACAAGAAACGTTCTCTTATCGGACTTCATGTGTACAACCTTGTCTTCCTTGGTCCCCAACGATCGAACATCACTGGTCGATCGAACAACCGATCTCTCGTCATCATTTTCGTAACTGGTTCTCGAAGTCGTCTCGATCTTCTTCCGAGAATTCACTACGGTACAATCGATCCTCTTCGAAGCATCGAACGTCTGAATCTTAGGGGACGGTTCTGGAGCCAATCTCAGCCTCCTCTGCACAGACTTCTCCCTGATCTTCCTCAGCAATCGGCTCTCGCGTCTTCGTTCCTCGAACTTCTGCGCGTCGATCATTTTCTCCCCTTGTTCCCTAGTTATCTTCACAATCGATCTGTCCCCCTCGATCCTCTCTGCATCCACAGCGATCTTCCTCCCGTGTTCGCCAGCAGGTCTTGTCAACGTCGTGATCGTCGTGATCGAGGCCTCGAGCTCCTTCTGCTTCCTCTTCATCCTCTCGTAATACGTCTCCGAGTGTTTCTTGTCCTTCCTCGACATCTTGTAGTTCATTAGCTCCGGTCTAGCGGCCGGGTTCAAGAAATACGTGAACTTGGCCATGGTGTCTGTTCTTCGATTCACCGCGGCACTTTCGTCCGCGATCCGTCTGGCTTCCGGTTTGGACGTTTTCCCAGGTCGCGTGAAGTTTCCTCTTTCGGGTCTGAACGGATGGGAACTGGTTCTGATCACGTACGAACCGTTCACCCTCTCCACGCTGACGAACTCGTCATCCTCTTCGATGTTCCCTGGCCATTCGTCGTTTCGTCCAGTGTCCTCTTCGCGGATGATTTCGAACGCGGTTCCCTGGTTCATCGATCGTTCGATCATCGCCAGGCTGTCGTAACGCGGGGGTTGGTAGGCGGGGGTCGACGTACGGGCATGCAACGCGTTCACGTCGTGTGTACGGATGACGGATGATGCGACGGTGTGGTCGTAGGTCGCGGTGTTAGTAGTATTCACGGCGATAGAAGTGTTATCGGATGGTGAGGGGATGTGGTGGTGGTGGTGGTGATGGTGGTGCAGGATGCTCGAACTGTCATGCAAGCGGTATCTCGTGATTGCGGTTGCTTCGTCACCTCGGCTGGATGTGATCGAGGACGTCGAGGTGGCGGTACCGGGGCCACCACGGTGTTCCTCCGAGGACCTGGCCCTCGATTGGCCCCCCGTGCCCCTAGGCGGGACAGGGGGCGGTATCTTGCCGGAGGGTACCAAATTTGGATTCGGCGGACTGGCGGCGGTTCTGCCCTTCAGAACCGCTGGATAAGTCGTGACCTTGGCCGTAGGGGTCGGTTGGGCGGCTGTGGTTGGCTGCTCTTGATTCGTCGCCGTCGTCGGACCCGCGGCCAAGGTCAACGGGGGCGGACTCACAGGGCCGCTGGCGAAGTTTACCGGGGTGGAGGTGGCGATCGGCGCGGAACCGGTGGACATCATCACCGTGCTGGTCGTGCTGGTCGCTGGATCGGTCGGGGTGACTGCTTATCGTGTGTGTCCCATGGTCGTTCGAAGGTCGGTCGACAACGGCGGTTTCGTGTCGCGAGGGTTGTGCAGCGACGCAGTGACGGTGAAGGGGGGGAGTAAAAAGTCAGAGTGATACAGTGGCGGGCGGGGTAGAGAGAGGTCGCGTGAACGAGCCGAGACGTGGAACGTTGCTTCGAGGATTCTATTGGGATTCTAAGGTTAAGTTTTATTTGTGGTTTACATCAGTTTAGCAGGGAAAGATATTTACCATAGATGGTTTTTGTTATTTCGTTCAAAAAACAGTATTATTACATCGGTGATGAGTATTGCTCAGGGATGGCATCTTCTTCGATTATTAAGATCCACATATAGGGGAAGGTTATCAAATTTTGACCATCGCCTAGGATTGATCACTACTGTAACTTGTGTGTAAGGTTCAACCTGGGCGATGGTCCAAATTTAGCAACCTTTCCTTAATACTTTTCATACATTTCTGAATGTTCAAGAGCCACAGAAAACATTATTTTAACACTATATTTATAAACAATACAAATCTGGCTGGTAGGACGTCAAAGCTGTTCTAAGAGCCGCACAGAGTAATTTTGATAGCCGCAGCTTAGAACGAACGGGATAGGTATCGATGGTCTCGGAAGCAACGTTGCACCTCTCGCCGGATAAAATATTAATACCAATATAGCAATGAATGATTATGAGCAAGTTGGAATTGTGACAATGACTCGATCATGTTTCTGAACACCGCGGATATAATCGACTATCGATAGTTCTCTTATAGGACAGACCCTAATTACGAACGTCTCTGTGGAATTTAATCGACTCTCTTAGCTGAGACCGCGAACGAAATCGAAATGATAATGGACACTAGGAAAGTAAGTGATCGTATGAGAGACTCACCGGCCTTCGTGGGTGACGTAGCATGCATTGTCGAACTTCCGGTTGTCGGCACCGCTAAACCACCACATAACACCATGTACCAATTACCGTATCACCATGTGTGCGACTCTTGATCGGACAGAGAAACTTCCAATACCCTTGGACGAGACGTATTTTTGCTCTAATTCCGTATTCATTGAAATTCTCATGAAATCTCTCGATCGATCGGAAGTCTCTCTGTCCATTCACGGATCGAAGGGTGTCCGCAAATAAAAAAAATAGGGATTCGAACAAGGGACGTTCGAGGCAAACAAGAGGGATTCAATGGTCGGAATGCGCGCATTCGACTGACATTCACGATAGAAAGCTGTATACGTACGTTCTTTGCGTCTGCAGACAAGAATCGAACGGGTTTATCGACACCGATTGAACGTTTGATGGACAGACAAATACGTTACAGAACGAAATGTGCGATACTTTCAGACAGAATCGGATAATATTTTTCTTTCTTTACGTTAACATGGATATTTTATAAATCACTGATTTATACTAATCCGTATAAAAAAAATGTGCAGTAATAAGTTGAATATACAGAGTGTTGTTTCGTGAATCAGTCATTCTGAACGCCCTGGTTCTTCGGTAGACTGTTGGGTGACATTGTCGTAAAGAAAAATGAAGATATTCGTCATATTATTTTTATTTCTCTTCAACTGTGCTCCCTAGAGGGTAAACTGATCTACTTCATAAAAAAAAGTGTCACAGAGCAACAATATTCTAAACAGAAAAAAGGTAAGATAAATTTCCCGACGTTCCACTTTTCAAATTACGAGGAAGAACCAAGACATTGACAGAGTGATTAAACGATCCGAAACACCCTGTATAATCGTTTCAGCGGTTTGAGATTTTTTCTGCAAAAAATTTGGTACCATTCAGGTGGTCCCCGTTTTATTCGTACCAGATTATAGGATGTGACTGTGGATTTACCTACCAACACGAGACACGATAGGGCGTACGTCATTCGCACGTGGAAGCACGCGCGAGCCATCTTCGTAAAAGCGACACGAGTAGGTATCCTCTCAGGATGGGGAATGCCACGCTTGACAAAGGACGATTCAGTGAGGATTCTTGGATCCGTGACAGATGGGGACCGTGGTGAATGTTTTGGAAGCGGGTAACGTGGGATTGCCGCATCTAAATTTACTGCGCTGATCGCTGTGCCTGGCTACACACGTGAAATTCAGCGCAAAGCTAATAATAGAACCGTGGAAGATTTTCGTTCGAATCATCCGCAAACGATTTTCGGAACGGAAACGATCGTATATTTTTCCATCGATTCGCGGTGATCCGTGCCCCGTCGCCGAACTGATTTTCGATTCGTTCGAAGACCATTTCGTGCGATCGTTGCACGAGATATTGCTCGAGATTGATCATTATTAGAGGGAAATTTAGGATATACCTAATATTTATTGCTGTTGATTGTACGAATGACTGGGAATGAAATTATTTAGATGGAAGGAGCAAATATTAGACGTAATGTAATACTTTATTCCAGGTTTGAAGACGATCAATTACCAGTTTTCTAAGTCTCTTAACTTTCGATCAGCAGACGCTGGGTCACTAAAGACCCATACTTTAGATATGTACAGATTTATAATAAATATTGTTTGTTTGCAATTTATATATTTTTCTTACTTTATATCATTCCATATATGATCCTACTTTGTAGAATAAAATAATTTTTGAAAATAATTTTAGAAACCTCTTCCATCAAATATTTCATTCTTATCGATTCTATTCCATTGCACAGCCAAAAGTAATTTTCGCAACTGAACAATTTTAGAATGTGGAGTAACCGAATTGGTTCCGAAAACCGGTAAAAACATCCGGTCGCGTGAGACCATTGTGTGGAAGCATAAAGATATATAATAATTGTAAAAGAAAAAAAAAATAACATTTCGCTGAGAAACTTGTGAACAGACTCACCGGTGGAATCGAAGTCGCCGTCCAGGGGCCTGAGAGGCCTGGTGATGCTTTTTCTCTTCGACGGGGAATGTTTCAACGCTGAAACACAAATCGTCGGGTGTTATAAATTCGGCCACGTGGTTGATCGATATGCAGGACATCGATAACGTATTTACTCGAGGAGATCGGAACGATTAATTGGAAGTCTCAGATCGGCACCTATCGAGGGGGTGGCGGGGAATCGAACGAGTTAACGCTACAAAAGCTGACGTCAGTACCGTAGCAAGTGTTAGCTTGGGCGTAAAGCTTCTCGACTTTGTTTTGAAAAAGTTTTCACACTGCGCTCGATCCACGTACCTCATCGAACGCAGTGCTGTGTGTAATTGCATTACGGGGATTCTATTTTCGCACCGTATTTATTAGAACATTTTCAATCGTATGGTTCGCGCTGGCACTTTCAGAAGCAATTTAACGTCTGTGACTGAAAATTTCAATGACTACGACCCGGAGCTAATTGTTACTTTCAAGTAGGGGAGAGTATTTTAATAGTTAGAGTATTTAAATATCTCAGAGTACGCTGATATTTCTTATACAGCAAACCATCGACGAGTGTCTGAAGGCTCCCCTGCACTGACAAGGCATAAGAGAGTGATTGTGCTTGGAATTCTGAAAGCCAATGATATTTGTTTCAGTAGCATACGGCGACCAGTTTATGAAATATTTAATATTCAGTGCCGAGGAGTCTCGAACACTCATCGATGACTTACATTCTTGATGTCTTCTAATTACCTGAGAATTTTGTATAACATTCGTTGGTATTTCAAAATGATCAGTGTATCTCTGAGATCCACATTGCCTCCAACTTTAGGTACATCCATAGACGCAATGCTTCGAAAGATCCAGCGCAAAATTAATTCTCGCTACAGCACTGTCTGCCACGACTACATCTAACTTTCCCACCGTAATGGCTACGCTTCTTTGATATCTCTACATTACCAGGAGACAGTGGTATCTCTACATCAAATACGCAAAACTACACGTGTATACGTCGTCTTCTCCCCCGAAAGGAACTAGTTTCCTCTATAATCACTAAAAGACATATCGACGACGGGTAAACGAGTGTGATAATCAAGCCGACAACACCGAAAGCTTTCTCCACCACGTCCATCCAGGGGGGTCGTGGTCTCTTTCCTCTAATCGCTATGTCCTTACGTATGTGTGTCGTTCGATTGTATATAGCTACTCTTTCAAACTGTAAGTACATGCCTCTGTGTAACTGAAACATTAGCTGGGAACACGATCATTGGGATATCATTACGTGTACGTACGTGGACACGATTAATCAGCTCGGAGATGTTCGACGCGCGTCTAATCGCGAGCGAACGTAGTCGAGAAGTCGGGCCTGGCTCGGCCTGGCTCGTACGCTATGCTCTACACACTAAATTATCGCTGCACGGCGATGTTCAGGTCTGATTAAAGTCCGTATAACGATGTTAACTAGAACGAAGCGCGCGTCTCGGGATGCCACGGATCTGTGAAAAGTATTCTGACACACTAGGGAAAAAGGGAAGAATGAACGACAGAGTCGAGGCGCGTAACGAGACGTGCAGCAGACAGGGGATCTGCTCTACCGTGAGCATCGCTGTTGATTCGGTTACGCAAGGATTGCTAGTTCCTGAAACGGTTTATCGCTGCCACAAACAGTGCCATTTTCATGGTAGAATGAAATTAAGAATGAATTCAGCGTCGGAAACTTTTAGGATGCTCTTAGGCGATAGACTCGGAGCTAGAGACAAAATTAATTGTACATTCAGGGTCACTGGGTTATCCCCAATTTTATCTTCTGGATCCTATTAAAAGTGTCTATAGAGAGATGTATTAATAAATTTCTTCCTGTTTGTTCGCGATGATACCACAGGATTACACTCTCGATAAATTAAATTAAACTAAAGGAAGATGAAACATCATGTTCACAGTAGTTACCTCGGGTGACCTTCAAAAGATTTAAATCGCCGATCATTGGTTATCAAAAAATTATTAACAAATATCGATTGAAAAACGTACTGTAATTTTCACAGAAACCTGAATTTTTCAAAGAAAATTTTTGGAAAGAAGAGAAGTCATTTAGAATTGGTTAGACTGTTTAATACCAATGATCGACGGTTTATAACTTTTGAAGGTTACTCGGGATCGGTGTGGGTGCTTTTCGGAAGTTTATCAATTACCCCTGTCTCATCAAAAACAGCCTCAACTCTGTCACTGATCGATTTCATCAAGAGAATCCTTCTTTTCACAGATCGCACCCCAGCTTAAATCGTGATCCTTTAATTATTCGGTAAAACACGGGTCTATATTGTGGCTGAATGACAAAGGGTATGAGGCAAGGATACGTCTTCGATAAAAGTAATCCTCACGAAAGGTCGGTGGGGAGGGATCGATGTCGAAAGATTCTACCGCGGGATCGGGATAAATCGGTTGTTCTCGAGGGTTGAGTATGACCTAGATCCGTAGGAAAAAAAAGGGTTCTCGATGGTAGGGCAGGTGCTTGGTTCTACGTGTGTTCTTGAAAAAACTGTGAAACGTGTTCGAAGCGTAAAAGGAGATAGAGAAGTGTCGAGAAGGTGGATCCAGCAGAAGGGAAGAAAAATCCACAGGCGTACAGAAAGGTCCCACGGACATCGCAGAAGCAGCGGAGAATTAGACTCGAGAGAATGGTAAACATACGAGGGTCGGTTTGTTTCGTTGCAACTGTACACGTTCGATACTTTTGCCAGCGATACGTGCGACGGTGATCGCGAAACTTGAAACATTGTATATTTTTATTGGAAAGTTTAGCTTACGAAAAGCGCGACCGTCCCTCGAATTGTTGGCAGAAATATTTGGTAAATTCTCTGAGAATGCAAACAATTGAGACATAACCTGTATAGTCGTACAACTACACGCACAGGTATCATGATTTACAAATGTTTATATTTAGAGAGTTTCAGATCAAAAGAGGGATGAAAAAGATAATCAAAGAAGCGTTGCAGTTCAATGTCGCAGATACGAGTGCTAAATTACAGACACGAAAACGAACATCTTATCTAAAAGAAAAACAATAGGAGAGGAGATTAACGAATGAAAATCGAAAAAGAAAATGAACTTCAAGATTCCAAACCAGATACGCATACCTCAATAAAACAACATTCAAAGGAACAACGGATCACACAAGGCTGTCCGAATGTATATCGAACAGAGAACGTCACGGTCAACGAAAGAAAACTCGTTGCAATCTTTCCTAATTACGGGTCTGTACAATCTCTTACATCTAGAAATACTATTGGAAAAAGGTATATCGTACTTATCACATGCCACAATGGATGTTCAATCAAAAAGGTGTACACAATTCTCTACACACACTGAATTCACAAGACAAGTCGTTTCGAGCGTAGACTGTATTTATGCCAAATGGAAAACAAGGAAAGAAGCGTCTAAAAACATAATCGATCCGACGATGCATACCGAAGGAAAGTTCATAAAGGGTCGAGGGAACGGCGAGGATGGTGAAAAAGCAAATTCAAAGCGCGTATAACAAAAAAGATTACGAGACAGAGTGTGAGAGAAAGGATCACGCGAGTTACAAGCATAGACTCCGTTTAAAGATCGGTTAGACAGAAACAGTAGAAAACAGAAATGAAAAATGAAAGAAAAAGAAAAAAATGAAAACGAGCATACGTGTGTACAACCATACAAAATTGGACAGACAGACAGACGGACTAACAGAGACAGACAGACAGACAAAGTTACCTATGTAGCTGGTGACGAGGTTACGGAATTTGCGATGATTCCCCTTAATCTCAGGCAGGTCCACTTTTGGTATTCGAGTTTTCGAGTTTGCGATCGGTAGCAGGTCAGATCAGGTCATTGGGTGGTAATTATTTTAAAAAATCGATCGATCGATCAATTAGGGACTGCCGAGAATTAAATAGCAACAACAATTAGAAAGCGAGGGGGGCGAGGGGGTCATACGTTCTTGCTTTGGATCAAAGTCGTGGGTAAACAGACAGATAGAGAGAGACAGAGAGAAATATAGAGACAAAGAAAACAAAGCGACGATCAAGTGTCATTCTATCGTCATCGTCAAGGGGGTGACAGCGTGTCGTTTATCCTATCGAGAAATTCAATTGTTTCCCACCCAACCCTCCGAATGATTTCTGCTTACGACTCGTCTTTGCGGAATCGCGATTATTCGAGCGTATTTTTACCCAGGTGAAACCTTGACCGGCGGAACACTGACCTGGATCTCGATCACAGAAACATTAATGATTTATTTCTCTTTTTCGTCTCGAAACGGCAACGTCGTTAGTCTCGCCAACTCGTTTTCCGCGGAGCTCGTCATCGTTTTTCGTCTGTTCCTTTTACTCGGTCGCCTTGAATTCCATTGCATCTCGAAACGATTTCTAATTGCATTTTAATTTGATGCGCGATAGAGTTTTAAATCTGACGTTAACGGTAGAAAGTGCTCGGGTTCGGAGGCAACAAATCGACTGTTTGCTGGATGAAATTCCGTTCGTGTATCTACTTCTGGTAAAAATTACGTTTAGGGGACGCAGCTCCGATGACCGTGACCTTGATATGGATTGAAGGACACTTTTCTAAATAATCCTCAAGAAGTTTTAACCAGTTATCAAATGGTGTTTATTAAAAAGTTATTGACAGAACTATAACACCTTTTTCTTGAACTGTCTTTAATCTACTATAAATGACTTCCTCCTGAACTACGTCTAACCAATTCTGAAACATTTTACTGATCGGAGTTGGTTAGAGACTGCTCAAGAAAAATTTAATTCAGAGTTGGTTTCGGACAATTGCCTTTCAATACTTAAAATAACTGGTATATATTGCAAATTTTTTTTTCTAATAACTATTAACTAAAAACTAGCGACGGCTAAAACTTCTTTGGGGTGTACTCAGAAGAGTGCAACACATGTCAAGGTGAAGGTTATCGGAGCTGCATTCCCTAAACATAACATTTACCCTAATTTTGACCACGTTACGCGATCCGCTCGGATAATCCAGGTTTTCGCTACACGAGCTGTTTCTCGTGTGTTGTGAATGAAACGCAAAGATAAACGAAGTGATATAAACACGGTATCGATCGTCTCAGTTAGTCGTGATGTCGATTCGGGATATCGGTAGTCAACATCGGTAAAAGTAACCTAGTTAAACGTATATACGTTAAAACACAAACAACAAACACATACCGCATGATACGCTAGTTAAAGACAGTACACAAAGTGGAAACGCGAATTGTGGTGCAGAAAATAAAGTTCAGACGTGACCATGATTACGGATGAGGGGGATGTGAGTAGTACAGTAGATGAAATATAGTGTTAGATAGTGGTATTGGTCTGTAGCAGAAATTCTTGCGTTATATTTTGAGTCGACGAGCTTTTATACTGTACATTGTTCGAGGTCACTTTCCTTATCATGCATCACATCATGATATGCTCCTCCCTCTTTTACGTCACGAGAAAACACAGAGATGTGGAAGTCGTTAATTTCGATGGTGGGGGGTGGTGACCTCGAACAGACAGTTCACGTTGCTCCAATCGTAATTTGATTTTAAATTGTGGTTAGATCGCAATTTACTCTTGGAAGACCGTGCAATTTTCTTAACAAGAGGAAAGTAACTGGATAACTGGAAACTTGTTACAAATGTACTGCTTGGCATAACTATAATTTTAGGGTGGTTTTATAGTTATGCCACGCAGTCTACAATCGAGGAACTTAGATGGGTTGAATTAGGGATGAAAAAGATCAGGAAGTTCTAGCTGATTAGTTGAACGTTGTTTCGGTGTTAAATAGAATTCCTGCGACAGCCCAATGATAACGATAGCGGTAGCAGTGACAGTGGTCAGTTTAGTGGTAACACACAGTGGAGGATAGTAAAAAAAGAGAACGGTTGAAGAAAATGAAGTGTACGGGTAGGCTTTGTAAATGAAATGAAGTTGGTAAACAGCGAAAATGTTTATTGCAAAATATATAAATATGTACATTGGTGTCCACGTTGAGCCGATAGCTGAATATTTTTCACAATAAAAAAGAACTTTTCTACTTCTACCATCTCTCTCCCTCTCATACGCTTGCTCATACTCTCTCACTGGCACACCCATACCAACTAGCTTTGCCAAAATATATATATGTATGTATATATATATATACTCGACACTGTACACGCCTCGAGGACACTTTTACGTCGATCGTAAATCGCACAAAAATCATTCGAATGCATATTTAAGAAAGATAAAAAAAAAAGAAAAAGAAAGAAGTACTTTTTCCTCCCTCCGAAATTCCATTCCTCGAACGATCTCTACCGGATCACTGGCACGCGAAATTTCGAATTTTGTGCGATCGGTGACACGCCGTCCTCTTAATGACAAGCTTCGACGAGCTGTCATTGGATTGTTCTCGCGACGGTCGTGTAAAATAGAAAGCTCTGCAACCGGGTGTCTACCCTGTACAACTACTAGGAACACGAGGCTCGCGGATAGTCTTACAAAACCTTTGGCACGTCGTTTATCAACAAGGAACTTCGAACTTGAAATCACACGATATACAGGCTGACTAAACGCCAGGCAGTCGAAAGCGAAACACACAACCAGACGCGGTTCACTAGTTATCTAATAATCGTAATTCTAAGATCATCGATACTTCTCACCTATAACACCTGAATCGATTCATTCGTAATCAAATTCGAAATTTTTCTCAATTGGGAGAAAATCGAAATTTTTTTCTATCGGAGGAAAATCGAAATTCTGACCGTGATGTTCTAGTTAATTTCCAATTTTAAAATTAACATTAACCTAATTATCAATACTGATGTATTCCACTACAGATTGAACTCGTATCGTAAAATCGATTGAAAATTCTCCCACATATTTCGATGGAGAGGTAACCAACATTTTGGTAGTCTCGTAGACCAAGATTGTAATCGACAACGCAATTATTTCGGTTTCGACTCCCTGATTGTTCCGTGAGTATATGGGGACGGCAACAACGTTCGGAAACGGCAAAACACGGAATCGTCTTTACAATGGTGCGCCTCGCGCGGGAACCTTACGCCTATTATCAAAACCGTTGTGTTTCACGCACGATTTCGTACGGTTATTCCTCTGTTTGGTTGCCATTCGAACGAAATCAACGATACTGGCTTCGATGCATAAAATACTCAGCTACGTATGTGGACACCAGTGGACTGGTCATATTTTGTGCTCGTCAATGAACTTTACAACCGGACTGAGGGGTCGATCATTGAAACCAAAACGTGACACCGGAACAATGAGGTCGAGAACTTTTGATACGAACAATGAAAAAGAATGTGGAGAGTGGTGTCGTGAGAAAATTAAACGTTTCTGAAAACCATGTGTGTGCATCGTGTTAGCGATTAGTTACACCAAGAAAAAAAAAAAATAACAAAACAAAAAGAACCCAATGGTGACCAACTGACACATTTAATTAATCAAAGATGTTTAATCGACAGCATTAATCGTGAAGGAAATGCAGGTATCCGAAACATTTACGTCGGGGCAGGGACTGCTGATGATGAACGTTTTAAATTGTTCGTTCTCATTTATCATGATTTGAAAACAGGACTCGCTAGAGGGAAGCTCGCAAGCTGACACATGAGTGCAGTCAATAATCGTGCGTGGTTTTCGGATATCCGCACAGGATTTATCGCATTCTCTGCAGTTATTATTATTTTGTTTTTTTTTCTTTTTGTTCTTCTTTTACCTTAAGTCACTATTACGATTATTAGAATCTTTCATGGACGGCTAAATTTGTTTCATGTGACGATGATGGCGATGATGATGATGTGTGGATGAGAGAAAATAAAGTGAAACAGATTCGCTCATTCTCGCTTCGATCGTCTTAAAAATATGGATTAAAAAGAAAGAACGATGTGCGCGTACGACGGTAAAAAAAAAGAAAGAAAAAAGAATAGTTTCGATCGGTTGGCTCGAGATCTCGATTATGAACTTGTACACACCGGGATCCAAATGCGTTCGTATAATCGAACAGGTCCGCTAAGAACCGCGGGCTCGATATGCTATAATATGATTCGTCCATCAGGAACGAACGAACGAAATTAAGCGTCACCGAATTGAATGGAATCTTAACATTCCGGTAATGGCGATTCGTATTAATAAAGAAGCTAAAAAATATATATATATATATGTGTGTATATGTAACCCTAGCTTATGGCTTACTGTTCTATACGAACTGGAATCTTACGTAACAAGACAATTTATGTCACTACTTAATCGTAAACGGCAGAATAATATACGCGCGTTAAGTACCGTTTTTGAGCCATTTTTTCTCTCTCACTCTAGTTCGCTATCGCGATTGAAATGATCAAACTCCGGCCCTGCTTCTCCTATCTGGCCACACGATTGCAAAATACGTCACGAAGAATACGTTCTCTCGTTTTTCTCAATTTTCGTTCACTTTCTCGTTCAGCGACAGGTACCACGCGATAACATTGCATCGTATATAATAATAAATGGAATCACAGTAATCGATGCCGTTACTATAAAACAAGAAACAGTCGTTTTTAATTCACGTTCAGCCGGCGATAAAAATACTTGTCCGTTACAAGTATCCGCTACTCTACTTAAAGCCTAGAATTTCACTTGTACTTTTTTTTTAATGCTTCGTACGAGAGAGATAGAAGCCAAAAATCGAAATCGGCGATTACTAGGGCACGAAACGTCGATCCGGAAAGCAATCCAAAAAATGATAAGAACGACCGAGTGGAACTGATCGAAAAGGAGACCGGTTACAAATTAGGAATGAGCCTTGTTCAGTGTTAACATTGAGGTCAAGTTTGTTAGAAGAGGCTGATTGGGATGGTACTTACGTGACGGTATCTTCTTGAATACTGTCTTCGCCATGAAGTCTTGAAAGCGTTGCGCGTAAAAGCCTGGTCGATGTACTGATACGGTATCCTGTGATGAAACATGAAAAAAAAAAAAACAAACGAAACCGTTCCATCATTGATACCTAACAGAAATATACATGTATATCGGTTAAGATACAACGAAGACAAGTGAAACTTTTATTTTTAAAATACGAAGTTCGTTGGTTACCCCGAGTATTAGGTATGTATGCCTTGTGCAGTCCCCGAAAATAGAGGGACAGTGTTCAACGTACATCAAGGTCGTAACGTAACGCAATTTCATTAGGATAAATATATGAATGTTACTTACACCGTCGTGTATCATAGATTTCCATGTGTGCTCGAGCTTTTTCTTAAGCCTGTAACTTTGCAAAATATCAATGATACCGAGGAAGAGTAAAAGCCGTTCGCCACGGGCGTTGCGAGCTGGGATCCCACCTGGACTGCTAGCAACAGTAACCGTAATTAAAACACGTTATTAGAGTATCCGTGGTGTATACAATTGTAAGGGGATCGGAACGGTGATACTCACGGTACATCGTCCTCCGCGTCTATCGGCTCGCTTTCAGCCTGAATACTCTCCATAGCGGTACTATGCGCGACCAACCTTTGCCGGTTTATGCTTCTCGATCGGTTCAGAGCGTTGCCACCTATTCTGTCCTCCCTTTCCCGTTCCCTTTCCGCTTGAATGAATCCTGCACTTTCGCCGGGGACGTCGCCGACTTCTTCGTCCCCGCTGGCCGATAACCTCTGCTCCTGCTGTAACACAAAAGTCACACACTTTCTGCAGGATGTTGTATATTCATATAAGTAACAATGGTAGCTACAAAATCAGGTAGGATAAGTGATTTGGAATCTCGTACGTAGAGTTTAGTGAATTATAATTTTCATGGCTGAATTTGATTTCTACTGGGTAATAGTTTAGCGTAATTTTGTAGCACACATACCGTTTTCTCCCTCGCCGCCTGATCGAGATTATGAATGCCGACGAGCAACGAGTAGTCCATAATTTTGAAGCTCTCCAACACACGACAGTCTCTCTGAATCGTTTTAACCAAAGCGCTATAAGTATCCGCCTCCAGGAAGATCCCTTCAGCATGGTGCTCCATGAAGTCCAAATCCTTGTACGTAGGAGACGACTTGGATCTTTCCGTTTTAGACGCCTGAATGTCGAGAAAATGCTCGTTGAATCGCGCGAAGATAATCGACTTGTGTAGGAAGGATATTTCGTGGAGTTTATACCTTTCGTTTGTACGTTGACCCTTTCAAATCGTACTTCTGATGCAACTTGACCGCCGAGGGCAGAAGATTATTCATAGCGACTAATCTAACGTTTTTACTATTGCAACGATAGCAATACAACCCGAAAAACTTTGGCAGTAACGTCCTCGGGTTCTGGTTTAGATTCTGGAAGGAAAAAAAAAACAAGGTGTCCACGAATATCGCCACTGGCATCCAGAAGACAACGTTTACGATAAATCACGCGGGTTAAATGGTTTACCATGTAATATCCAGGAAGAAGCGTTTGCAAAAACTCTCCTTCTTTGTGTTGCACAGTCTTTATGATGAACTCGTCATCATCCGTTAGGTAAAAGATACTCCCGCTGGCGCCGGGGTTCGATAATTCGCGTAACGGGGCGCTACACATCGACATCTGAATATTCAAAGAGTACGATTAAACGGAAGCGTGTTAAGACCACATCTGTGTGTGTGGAGGAATTCCTTCAAGATCGAGATCCATCATCATTCCTTTCGTAATATAGGATTACAGGTTTTCTGTACTCACTAAGAAGTCGTCGGGTTGGATACCGAAGAGATCTCGAAAGTAGCGAAATGCAATGGGTGCGTAATTCTTGAACTTAAACTCGGAGAAGTGGTGAGCCGGTGTGTGATTCGAACCCTCGCTGGGGAAGTTCGTCGTCTCCACGGTCATGAAGTCCTGCATCAGCAAATCACGCTCCGGTTTGCTCGCCAGGCCGCCCACCGCGTGCTGGATGCCCAGTTGTATCGATCCCATGATTTGTGTCGTTTGGATCTAAGCGATAAAATGAAAGAGCAACCTTGAAATCTTCCTATCCCTTGTTTCCAACGGTTTATACGAAAGAAATACTATTCGAGTATTATTTTCCCCTTAACATCAATTTGAGCGTTTATCACGATTTTCAGCCTATAAGATCGGAATTTAAATGATTAATATTTCAACAGTAATTCTATACCCACCTTTTTGTACGTGATTTCGCCTCCGACTCCGACTCTCCTGTGGCCAATCTTTCTTTCTCGTTCCGATTTGTTCCTCGACACCCCCGCGGGGGTTTTGAGTCCTGTGGTGCCATGCTGCGTTACCGAGCTCTGCAAACAACACGATGAAATTATGGCAACGTCACCTGTATTAACGGGTATTCAGTTTTCGTTCGCGAACAATATATTGCAGAATTTAAATCTACGACAGACGACCAAGCAAAAGCTGACTGATTAACTGGGTTTATTACATCCGCCCCCACCTAATCCTGCCCTTCCGCCTTTAGTTCTACTGAAAATATTCGAACAGGATTACCTGCTGCGTGATTTAAAGGCCCATTCGGAACGGTTCTATAATATTGTCCCTCATATAAACGTGTTCAGTTGATTTCCAACCATTATAATAACACCGGCCATTCTCGACATGTCATTGTACTTCGGTTCTACTGGTCTATTTCTATTCTCTACCAATGATTTTATAACAACTTAAAGAAATCAGAGCTCTTATTAAATTTCATTAAAACTTCATCTCATTCTATTCGATACATTCCCATATACCATAGATGCAGGAAATCTGCAGTCTACTCATCCCTAGATTCATATTATTTGTCACTGTACAGGAGTCAACTAAATAAATCAACTAATACATTCTAATAATGACCTTGTTTCACTGGTCCAATAACAATTATTATAACTCTGTTCAGATTTACAGTGTACCAAAATATCATTCTGCATAACCATCGATAGACTACTCATTACTGTCCACCTTTGTCCCTACTGAAAATCGAACGAAACGTAACCTCACCTCGCTATAATCACACTACACCTAGTGTAGATATACATATAAAGGGAATATGATGTATTCTCGAAATTCAACCAGGTCAGGTATAACTCTCGTCTCGCGGCGGCATCAGTCCATCGGATAGACAAACACGGTCGGAAGTGCCCAAAGAGCGCTTATGCGTCATTCGAGTGAATAATTACGTGACTATTCTAGTCTCTTCTAGGGGTCGGTTCATCTCGACCCCCCCACCACCACTTCGACCGTCTTATTTACAACGTTCCTCGGATGATTCGTGTTTGTTCACCGACCGAGGGACGCGCGCACCAGCGTTTATTTTTCTTAGAAGACGGGGAACCTATCTTGTCGAAGTGTAGCCTCGTTGATAAGAACGGGGGCAGTGAGCGGTCGAATCGAGGAAACGTGCGTACAATCGCAAGAAAGAAGCTTCGTAATCGACGCGTATACGATCTTGGTCGTGGGTATGCGCGTTCGACGGCGGATTGATTAACGCGTCCACGGTAAAAATAGACACGATTTTCGGTGAATGGGAGTTGACGCGCGATAGCTACGGACCGAGGCCATCCGACCGACCATTGACAGGAAATTAAAGGGAATCGATAGATTCCTAGTCCCGTCGAGTCGCTTCTACACGCGCGGCACTGAAACCTTCGCGGAAAATTGAAAAAACGATGAGATATTGGTGGATGGCGAAATCGTTTCTGGGCAGTCTGAATTTTTCAATGCGACAATTAGACTTAACGTATTTATAGGACACTCTGAACACGATTAGATTTAATTAACTTCGACGTGCTTCTTATTTTATCCTGACCATGATGGAACTTAGTAGAAATTAGATTGCGGATTGTGTACATATATGGTATCTACAAATGTATCCGACGTAATTAAACCAACATTTTAACAGAGGTTTATACAACTCTAATTTAATAGATGCATTAACAGACGAATTTTTTTGCGAAGTTTGTGTTTATAAAATAGCCTATACAGATATAATTTTCTATAAATATTTTATGAATATATTCAACGGTGACCGCCATGTGATAAAAATTCCAATGTTAAATAATATAATCACAGTGAATGGAAAGCTACCCAAACATTTAATAAAAAGAAAAAGAATCTGTGAAGTAGTTAATTGGAGCAAATTCTCTTGCAATATAATTTAGAGATGTCGAAAATGACGATCAAAAAATTTAAATAGACTAGCAGGATGAATCAATTGATTCTGCTGGATTGTATTCTCATAAACTTTCTCTCTCTAGGCATTCACGATTGCAGATGGAACTGCCAGAGGCCGATTGGTCGAAGACAATACCTTGAACGCATAAAACCGACGCGTCATCGTCGAGACGTTCCGCGAGCGCAACAATGAAACGTGTGAAAATGAGCGAGTCGAACACAGCTGGAGATAGCAAGGATTTTCCTTGCATAACGTGTCTATCCGTGGACTATAGCTGAGCGTGGCAACGTTACTTTAGTGGTGACGATTTTTCATTCGAATCGAGCACCGATGAAAACACCTGTATTACATAAATAACGAGAATCTTTGGATTTATGTAACGTCTAGTCATATCAAACGATATGTTTATATGTATAATTGAAATCTATACATATAGGGCTGGATGTAATTCTACAGTAAGAACGTGGAAGTGAAAGGACTTGTATTTGTTACATTAACAATTACAGCTAAAATACACTAAATGGATACTGTAGATATTCTTTGACAGTAATAAATTGATAGGAATGTAATATTGATGTTAAAATGAAGTTTTTCCATAATCGTTCATCTCTGATAATTACCATTAATATGGTAGCGTCTAGACTGTGAATATTATGCATACGATGACGTGAGACTATTAATAAAAATCAGTGAAGTTTTTATTTTATATCACCTCTGTCAAACATTCAATAGGAGCTATAACTTCTTCATTAATTGCAGCTTTTGTAAATTGGTTTATAAAAATATGAATTAGCATAAGTATCCAAATTATTCATGTATTATGAACAAATAGTTTCAGTTGGTTTATATTCAAATATAATGACTGAAAGAAATGTTGACTCCTTTACGTCCCAGTTCTAAGTACTTATTTCTTTCTCTATTTACCTTATCATTCAAACGTTTGGAGCACTCACTCTAGTCTTGGAAAACCTTTCTTCCTAAAGAATTTTCTCAGTACGATACTATAATATTTTCATCCTCAGTCATGATTAACTAACGTCCTCGAAGAGATAAGTGTATCATTAGCTGTAGATATTATTACCATTAATTTATTAACCACATCGGAATCCAATCGGTCACAATTTCTTCTCAACAAAAATTCATACATTAAAACCAAAGGTCTACAAATATTACTCCGCTTTGTTACCACCTACAAGTACGACTAAACGATACACAGTAAAAAAACGCTCAAAATACATAAAAGTACTCGTGACTTAAAATACACAAAAAATAACTGTACCATAAAAATTTCAGCAAAATATTTATAACAGAACGTACTTTCTATCGGATGTATTCCAAGAATAAAGCGAAAAATTGTTTTTCCCTAGATAACAAAAGAATCCTCCAACTTTCTTATCGCCTCTACAAACACCACTCGTTAGCCACGACCGTCTAAATAAATGCATTACGAAACGTGTTAATAAAGCGATGCAAATAAATAACGCCAGTGGAGCGGAAGAGCGATATACAGCACCTCCCCCGCTCGCGAGAATTTCGATAAACTTGCCCACGTAAAACCACGTTCCACCCTGGTTATCTGTCTCTTGCTCACCGGCGCGCACCGCGTCAGAGACCTTTGGCGAGAGTGTCAATACCAATATCTACGTGTGACGCGGAAAAACGGGCACGTATCGGCTCAGCGAAAATATCAGAAGAATTTTTTTTTTTTGTTGTACTTACGTCAAGCACCGTCATCTTGTCCCCCGTGGATTTATCTGTAACATATCGAAAATTGCAGGCGTGTATACGTATACACAGTGTCGCATGGAAATAAGGTCACGTAACAGTCGGCGGCCCCGCAACCCATACACCGACACACGGTATCGCCATTAGTGAATGAAGCCCGGAGAGTCCCGTTTCTAACGGCGGGGCACCGCGACGATTCGACGTGCGATCAGTTTTAGTTACCGATGCATATTCCAGGAAAGAGGCGAGAAAGTGGAACGTTAACCGAGTTCACAAAAACGAAAGTCGTGCAGCACACGCCGGGTGCAACCGATTCTTCGCTATTGACACACGGTTAAGCCCCCCCTTTGGAGGGGGTAATACCGTTGACCCCGTTAATATGCACGAAATTTCAACGGTCGTCATTCGACCGTCGTCAGGTCTCGTGAAAACTTTCGCCACCACGCGTGTTCGAACGAAAAAGAAACTCGCGACCCGCGTGTATCATTATTTTCGTGGAAGTTGATTCAGCGTTTGGCCACGGTCGGAGAAAAGTAATTCTATTACGGGTCGCCGACGATGATTGGACGATGGTAGGGTACCACGGAAAGGACAAAGAGATTTCGGACCGGTCGACGCGGCTGGCTGGTGCACGGAGATGGGCAATGTTTCATTCAAGGAAGTAATAAATACTGAAGATTCAGTATTTTGACTACTGACTGGCCAGACTTGGCTCTGTAAAATTCGTTCATGATTAAAATCTTGTTTTTGACAGAATGAAGACTGTACGAGGCGATATTTTGCATGATCATTTTATTTCTGTGGCCTTGAACTGTAGGGATATTAACTATACTTATCATAAACAGTAATTTCAATAATGTTTTTTCTTGGGTCTCAAAAATCGCCATTTTAAAAAAAACGACTATTAAAAAATAGTGAATAGTGCAGCTAATACAATATTTATATGTGTAATGCACCTCCGAATATCTTATCGTTTGAATACTTTCGTTGCTCACTGTATTGTTGGAGGAACAAATATAGTGTGACCGTAAAATCGGCGACGAGCTACAATACTCATGTTTGGTGTCCAGGTACAAAAGGAATTGGCTGAAAGCATGAGCTGTGATGTCTCCTGGACCATGCTAATTATCTAAACTCCGACCTCAATATTTTCTAATTCAATGCCATTTAAACGCAGGAAGAAATACCAGAACTGCAAATGCCAATTAAAATTTCCAACTACCTCTACTACCGCAAAGAACTGTCGTTAAGTTACCAGTTCAGATCACTCCGAGGCGTTAAAAGGGAATATGGTCTCCCCCAGCCTGATATCCTACCGGGCATCAATAGGGCCCATTTGTTCAGGGTCTACTTAACGGGCACACTAACAATCGTTACTGCCAACTGTATGGAAGAACATTGGCCATCTCCGTTACCACAGGACGCGACGGGTGACACCCATCAGCTGTCACCTCGCGAACTGGATTAGCTCGGCGTAGCCCCGTAGGGGCAGCTCGTACACGACGGCTCGAGGCGTAACGTGCGTAGCGTAGCGCGGGCATGCGGAAGCAAAATGAAAATCCGATCGTCCGGAATCGATCGATCACGCCTATCCTCCTCTTGTTCGTGTCTCGCCGCGCGCGAGCACGACGGCGAGACATGGAAGCGACGCCCCGGGGAGCGCGTCAGGAATCGCGTTTACTTTTCTAGGTTAGGTTCGTGACATTTGGACGCGGACGGGACGAGCAGCCGTCGGCGACGACGACGATAGACAAAAGATGTTTTACTCACTGTCCTCGTCCGTGGACTGCTCCGGCCTGAGATGGTCGTCCACGGTCTGGGCCGGCACCGTGAAGCTTGTCTCGACCACCTCGATCACATCCACATTGTCGCCCGAAGCCATTTTGTACGTGCGTGCCTTCTTTCGATCCAACGAGAACGCACTGACTCACGTACGGCCGCGACGACGATCTTCCTGACAGTTTCGCGAACGCGCCTCCTCTGTCGTCGCTTCGCACGCCAGCATCTTTCGAGTTCCGCGGAACACACGGCGCACCTCAGGGCGACGCGTACGTGACGCTCACTCCCTCGAACATTACTCGTTGCACTCGCGTGTCCAGCCGGTTTCTTTTGTACCACCGTGGCACACGCAAAAAAAATGTCACCGATCCGCGACAGCCCCCAAAAGCCTCTCCAGCTCCGGGCTGAGAACACCCACGAACCTCGAGAGCGCCTCCGGCCTCACTGCTATTCGCCTATTGACCGGACGCCATCTTGACGCGACACGAACGACATCTGACGTGCAACTGGCGAACTCTATCGAGCTTTGAATGTACATCCGTTGAAAGAATGCTTTGTTCGGTTTGTTTTTGTCGGGAATGCTTTGTCTTGCTTGCCTGAATTTTGCGGGAAGGTTATTTATGTATAGTATTGAATTTCGAAGGTGTACAAGTGATTGGATGATGTCAAAAGAGTTCGTTTGGAAGGTGAGGCGGGATTTTGTGAGGTGTTTACCGACAGTAGGTTCACTGGCGGAATGTTGTTTCACCGGAAGATCACGAATATGACTCGATGACCGCATCCGGCTTGAAATAGAGATTGTCTCATGATAGAGGATACAAACTAATATAGGAAAGCAATGACGAAATGTAACGTTATGTAAGTAACGGTGGAAATCAGCCTCGACGAGTTTTATCAATGAACGTGTGTGAATGGTATTTAAATGACCGAGAGCAGATCGATTAAAAGAAAGTCGATTCGCGTGAGAGTTGACGTGCACGAACGACACCGTGCGTGACACGTGAATTGTAAAATGTAAAGTACGAGTGAGATCTTTTATAGCCTGGTGTGTAACGTTTTATACACGATGTGAACGCGGATTTATTTTATTTTCTCTATCTCATAGTTTTGCTAGGTTGAAAACACAGTAAAACGTTATCGATTGTAATTAAAGGACTTTTTCCTTGTACTATGAATACATAAATTTTGTCTGTTTAGTAAACAACTAAACTGAACGTAGCAAATCAAAATATCGTCTCTGAAGTTGTTAATGGTACCACGTTTGGTTTAAACGATCAATGCATAAATTATCTGTCGCTTTAAAATGACTTTTTAATCGCAGTCATTAACGTGACGAAATTCATCGATAACACGGACAATGCGTATACATGTAAGAAATTTTCTTAAAATTTTATCTATACCCTTAAAATAAATTCTTCGTTATTTCAGTCCCACGATGGTTAAATGGAAATGGATCCCCAAGAAAATTACAATACAAAGAATGATCCTGTTCACCATAATCGGCGTGATTTCGTGCGGAATATTGAAAGGTCATCAGAATTATGAGAAAGAGGTTAATATTCGTCTGATTCTCGAGCGACCGAAACAACCTGCAATTAACACGAACGATGTCACACGCGTTGGCCATTACGCCGAGTAGTTTATGCGCGATAGATTACTGAGGAGGCACGACAAAGATACCCGCGTGTAACTGTATAATTGAAAGTTCCTCGGAAACACGCAACGAACACGGGGAGCTCAGTCATGCGGTTTTATAAATCACCGTTCGATTTAATTGTTGGCAAACGGACCCGGTCTGAATGACTGGCTAACATTTCGTGTCATTAATTCAACGCGTCTGCTTCGCTCATTAGAGTGCACATTGATCGTGTAAAATCTTTCATATAAAAGGTTCCTCCTTCCCAGAGTTTCAATGCGTGTCCGCGGAGGAACGAGATTTATGGCGGGCGATGTACAATTAATTACCATTCTGTTCGATTACACTTACGCGACTTCGATACGTCGGCCACGATACGTACACAGTTCGTTCGTGCCACGTGCATCCGCGTGAAGAATGCAATGGCCTGGGCGTTATTGTATCTCGGTGATGCGTGTTCTAGATACCGGATGTTTATATCACGCGACGCTACGTACATATTCGAGCAACGATTTAAACATTTCTCGCGTGAACAGATGGTTAATAATATTGCACAATACACGTAACCAGGCACACGTAACTGGGTGTGATTCGTGTTCGCATGGTACACGCAGCTCGGTGTTTAGTATTAATTAGCGACACGTTACGGAATTGTTGAATCGTTTCATTGATCGTAAAAATAAGGACACTGATTATGATAGCGGTTTCAAAGGATTTCACACAGAAATATGTATTCACTGTTTTACCTGTTGAACCGTTCTGCTAGGACACTCACGATTCTGGAAGCACCACAGGTAAACGAATATTTAGTAGACCCTTTTCAGCAGTCGTGAATACGAAAGTCGAAAGAACTAAAAGACCTGTCACCGATATTTTAAATATAGTCGAAGACCATTAGAGATGCGCATTGAAAGCAAAGGTGGTACAGGTGCTTAAAGAATCCCAAAGAACGGTCAAGGATGTCCAGCTTCTAAAGTAATCCAGGACAACTAAGGACGACGTGGAAGGTCGGTCGAGTCTTTAGGCTCCATTACTCTCAAATCTGCAGGAGATCCTCGGAGGTCGGAGGCTCGATCACGACTGACAATTTTGACCTTAGTAGCTCTGTTTGTAGTCTTCCAAGAGACTACACATTCTCCTTAATCCATTGACAACTTTGATTCTGTTCTGGATCTACTAAATAGGCGCTGATTCATAGAAATATAAATTTCATAGAAATATAAATTTCATGGAGATATAAATCACACGTTCGTAGGAGCGTAGGAGGAAAGCCGATGTCAACTGTTTAGCCGGCAATACGACTCGATTAATTTTCACTCGTCGCGGAAGCTAGCGCACGCGCTACGAGTGTCCACGGATATCCATCTTATCGTCTCCCACGTGCATCACCCTCCCTCCCTCCTCTTTTTACCCCCCTGACCGAATTCCCCAGGGGGAGAAAAACCGATTATCCAGCCGCGATTCTCTGCCTATATTAATCGTCCTTTACCGCTACGAATCCCGCTATAGCCTCGACGTGCCCGGAAAGATCGACAAACATTAGATCGAAATCAAACGCGTCGAATAACAGAAACCATTTCTTACGGTCGGGTTAAATACCATCGCACGGTGGATTAATGCAAAGAACGCGATAATGCGCGTACAAGGGAAGTGTCGATGAAAAAAAAATGAAACAAAAAAAGAAAGAAACGAACTATAAAGAAGGCACGAAAGATTTTAGTGTTTCCTGTGTATACCCACGATCTAATTGTGTTTCGCCGTTGCTGTTTCGCACTAAAACACATATTACATCCACGAGCATAATATAACTAGGGCCGAGCACGACCGATTATTAAACCGACATTTAACTTATTTATATTTACTTTAGTCGATATTTAAACGATAGAATCAACGGTGATGCAAATTCGAATGGCGAAGGATTTTTCTTTTATGATACGAGGATTCGTACGAGGCCCAAGAATCGGGCCAATTGCCACGGAACGCCGATCGCCCGGGCGTCGTTTAATACAGGAAACTTTAATTTACACTGATGAAACGAGCGTTCTTGCGATACCCGTGCTTGACCTTGTAACTATTTCATCTCCGTTTTTTTTTCACGCCCGTAGGTGTCGGAGTACATGAACTCGCTGGAGTATCGGCGAGCGAAGGAGGCCAGTCAGGACTACCGTGTGCAGCAGATGAAGACCAACCAGCTAATGTTCATCAAGGATGATCCACTGCCTCCCGTTGAGAATCAGGTTTGAGAGAATGTTTTTGTTATGACGGAGTAAAGATACTTTTCACGTCAGTGTAGCCTGTAACAGTTAATTCGTAACAGCAGACGAAGACCAACCAGATAATGCTCCCCAAGGATGAACCACAGCTTCCCGTCGAGGACCAGGCTTGAGGGAACGTTTCTATTATGACGGAATAAAAATACTTTTCACATCAGTACACCCTGTAACAGTTAATTCGTAACCCAAAAATCTTGATGGCCAGCTTTATGGTCTACCATGTTTATTTTTTTTGGGGGGGACCCTATGTTACATTGGAATGAAGATGTCTAAATGTTGCGATTATCGCGAACGGTGTTGGTACTGAACATCTGGTAGCAATTCACTGTTGGTCTAGTAATTACGGTAAGGAGATAAGTACCATTACTGGCTTATCAGATTTACGGCGGGAGTCGAGATGATCGCGGGAAAGGTCTGAAGACAGGGCTCGGTGTGCGTCATTAGTCTCTCTTTTCGGCTGGTAAACATCATATACTGTTAGAGACACAAGTGACCTGATCACTTTAAGCGTAATATGAACAACACAAGCGAAAGAATAATGTATAATTTCTTAAAATTTCGCTATCTTTTCTTTGTAAATCGTATAGGTTGATACTTTGATCTGTGTGTCTTTAATTTCGGTAGCTGGGTAATCATGGGGTATAGGGCGATTCAAAACACTTTACAGATAAGCAAATCGACTTCCTCCTATGAATTTAAGGTAAGTAACAGTATTTCTTTATAATATTAAGATCTAGGAATTCTTCCTTTGGAAAAATTCGTGGCACTGAATATTAAATATTCCATAAGCTAATGGCCATATGCGGCTAAAACAAATATCATTAGCTCCAGAATTCCAAGCTCTACCATTGTGCTAAACATAATTAATACGACGATATCAGTGCGTACATCAAACAACTCGTACATTTATAACGTTTGACGTAATTTCTGACTCATCCTGACGCAAACGTTGCGAATAACAGACAAGAATTTAGGCGCTAAGAGGGCCCCAGAGAGGGAACAATATCCTCTCGAACCGTGAAGATTGATGATGAAACAATGCCCATCTCTTTCGTAGGAACACTGATACTGATTTTCAGCTGACATCTGGACGGGGGGATGGGGGACCTATCGCGTAAGGTCAGGGTGGACATGATATTTCCTGTATCGGAGGGGCCTCAACAAAGGAACAAAGCAGCTGTCAAAGTACGCGAAGCGTGTAACTTGCCACTTGAGCTACGAGAAATGACCAGTTTGATTTTTAACGGAAAAGCAACAATCTGCACGGTGCGTTAATTGCAGCGATCACGGGAAACAAAAGCGTTTCCTATTCGTCGTTTCGTCCCCGAGGCGTTGGTCACTTTGCTAAAATATTTAATCGTTTATTTGCAACCGGTTGGGCAAGCTCCCCCTTGTAATTGATAGGTTCCGCGGATTGCAAACCGTTTCCGCCTATACGCGCAACGAGGACTTATCTGTCCTGACGCGCGCAGTTACGTGCACTTTTTTTTATTGTCTCGCGATACGTGCTATGATTTATGATATCGGAAACCACCGAGACTCGTTTCTCGCGACGAAATCACGATAAGCGGACCGAGGAAGGTCGTCGAAGTCCAGCGTCGTCGCCAAGGCTGCTTCGACGTCTCTTCCATTTGGAAAAGTCACGAATTGTTCTCTGGCCAGGGGAAAAATCGATAAAGTGTATTACGATTCGATACGGCAGAGAATGTCATCGGTTCGAACGTGGTAGCATTCTTTTGTCGCCAGATGTAATCGGATGTAATCGAAAATGAAAACCGGATGACCCGTTATGAAACGGGAAATGCTCGAAAGAGCTTCTGAAAGATCGTCGTGGAGTGTTACTTTTCGTGAACGGAAAAGTATAATTTTATCGATAATAATCGCGATATTTTACACCTTGGCAACTGTCCTGTGACGAAAAAGGATCGTTGCATAATCGTGGACGCGGGGCGAGTTACGTGTCTGGTTTGTTTTGGCCTCGTAGACTGCTCTTCTGATTTACTATCTAGACTTTTATCGCGATTGGATCTACGATATGTTAAAATGAAACCTTACATTTTGTTTTTCTGATAACTTCGTGAAAGTTAACTGTGTTAACTCTAATAAGTTACATAATGTTCTTCTGCCATGTGAAAGTAAAGTTTTTGGTTTTTATTTTAAAGAATTTGCAAATTTAAATATTTATCGCTTCATTATATTAATTTTTTTCCACTCTGTCCATTTCACTCACCGAGGGTCAAATTAAGTATGGGAAATAAGGGACGGATGAGAGTTAAGTATCGATTCACGTCCTCCAAGATTATAAAGACGACAAAACACAGTCACTAAACTTGATCATTGTACAGATCATTACACTTGAGTGTGTACCCAATTGGCATATATGTGGCAACTGTACAAATAATTGTCTACGAATGGTCGATTTCAATTGTCAACCAACACGTCACGCTAGAAAAACGGAAAAGGTGTGTTAACATTCGATTCGAATTGATCACTGAACGAACATCGACGTAATTCGTTAGTATCGGAAACGTTTATACTCCGTGATATCATTTCTTTTCAACGATGGCAGGGTTATCGAGGTTACTTTCACGGTCAGCTTTTAAACAAGATAAAAAATTTAACGTTGGAAGGTGAGTTTGTCGATTCCAGTTAACTATTAAACGATCTATATTCGAAGACACAAGTACGCAATTCGTAGCCAGCCGTATTTGCGTACGAGATAAAATTGTTTGCGAGCAATGAGCCGGTATGCGCGGAAAGAAACCGGAGGGGAGTCTGATGAAAATTAAACGAGTTTAACTATTCGAGTAAATCAACTCGTTTAGGACCGTTCATGGATAGTACAGAAGTTTCAACTGTTGAACGTACAAGATCAGGAACGCCTCAGATTAAAACGTTTGACAATTTATATAACGTGAATCGGATCAGATGGAAGATTACGGTTCCTCTCAGAATGCGCTAGATAGTAAAATCAGTGTCAGTGTTATTCCGGATAAATTTGTGGGACAAAATAACAACAATCCAGGTAAATCCAATCTCTGGAAATTGCTAAATAATTATCTTATTTCAATGAATATGCAAACTCGTATGGAACGGTGCAAAGAATTTACTGTTGATTTACATTTCTATTCTTTCTTATTATTTATCAAAATGTTTAATGAAGTTGAATTATATACATTATTTAAGGTTAATATACATACTGTGTTGCATAGGCGAAGATGCCCAGAAGAAGAAACCAGCAGATTTCGAGACGGCCATCGCCGCAGCTGGCTATGGTAAATTTCAGTATCTTCTCCTCGTGGCGATTATTCCGGTGACATGGGCAACCAGCATCGACACTTCGAACGTGGCGATTATCCTTCCATCCGCAGAATGCGATCTAGAAATAACGTTCTTCCAAAAAGGCCTCCTCAACGCCATCACATTCGGAGGTGTGTTCTCTCAGCTACCAGATACTAATCCCATTGGTGAAATAATTCGTTGATCCCCATTAGGAATGGTTACAAGCGGCTTTCTATGGGGGTACATAGCGGACGTTCGAGGTAGGAAGACTGTCTTCATCTACGGCTACCTGGCGGACGGTATTTGCAACGTTCTTTCGGGGTTCTCCCAGAACTTCTGGATGCTCGCGTTTTTCAAGTTCTTGAGCGGCTTTATGTGAGTGCAGTGAGTCACGATAATGGACCTAGACTCTAGGTCCTAGAGTATTTATTTAACTGGGACTAATTTAACGGATTCTTTACCACGTGCCACGTTGTTCCTTAAAATTATAATCTGTGATGTAACAAATTCAGAGGAAACATTCACGATGGTAGTCAAAGTGTTATGTAATTTTTAGTTCATCAGGAGTATTTAATTACTTATTATGTATATGGAATTTAAAGATTCACTTTGTTTACTATGATAATTTTTCTATATGTTCTATAAGATAAAATACTAATGTTGCTACAAAAGAATCCATCGAGTATCATTTCGAAGGGTAGTATCTTGAGAGATCTATTGAGGCCTTCTGATACCTAGAAGATAAATCTTATTTTAACTAATGATTGGAACCGACTTTTCTGTCACAGAATTAGCGGCCCTCACGCTTCCATCGTAACGTACTGCTCAGAGTTTTATGGGATTAAAGGAAGAATGAGAATCCCCCTGATTCTCGGCTTCTCCGTCTCCTTTGGAAATATTGTGACCGCAGGTAATTGAACTTTAAAAATGATTAATGTTTGATAGTAACAGTGATAAACGAAAAAATTCTTAGGTTTAGCGTGGTTAGTGGTTCCTCAACCGTGGTCCATCGTCCTTTGGGACGGTAGTTTCGTTTACAACTCTTGGAGGATCTTTCTTTCCCTTTGCGGCGTCCCGATGCTTGTCGGCGTCGTTTGCCTAACTTTCTTCCCGGAAAGTCCAAAGTTTCTGATGTCCCGGGGTCGTAACAAGGAGGCGTTGAAAGTTTTCCAGATGATTTACAGGCTGAACACGGGAAGACCGGCGGAGGAATATCCAGTAAGAATTCCAAAATGGCGATTCGGATTGCTTTGGCAAAGAAAATAGCAACTGGAATCGTGAGTCTCTGTAAATGTTCCTCGAAGCAAATAGAACTGATTTTGATTTAAGATTCAAAGCTTGGAAGACGAGTCCTGTAAAAAATCCACCAATGGCACTCTCCAAAATGGAAAGTCGCAGGGTATAGCGATTTTCTTTTATCCTCATCTGCCTTGGATTGTCTTGGTCACCGCTTTGCAATTTGGAACAATGTTGGCGTAAGTTAGAAAATTTGCAAAAACCACCCCTAGTTCAGTGAATTATATTAATC